>NW_020897695.1:208652-361522 GCF_003984885.1 Neopelma chrysocephalum | reverse complement strand
TGTTCATAATATTTTCGTTGTATGTCTAACACAAAATATGCAGAAATTAGGAAAAGTTGAAATTCCTTCTTTAATTGTATTAGAATGACATTAAGAAATGTTAACCTATACTTACTTGCATGCTTCTTACTTGGATTTTCTGCTGTTATAAAACAGTTCAAGGTGTTTTGGTTTGGTTTGGTTTTTTATATATAATGTTGATAATTCTTTTAATGTAAAAATGTCTGCAGTTCTTAAAAATCAGGGGGTTTTGGGTGTGTGTGTGTTTTTTTAGTAAAGAAGAATTGTACCTCAAGCTATTTATAAAACAAACAATCTAGAAGACAGCATGAAAAACACTACAAGTTAAATCCTGAACCTTGGCAAATCTTTTAAACCTGTTCTGAAAGTAATTTTCAAAAATGGGCTTAACAGCAAGGGAAAATACATTTACATGCTGGCATTATTACAGTATGTAAGATTTTGTGCCGTGTAACTCCTAACATTGTTTCAAAAAATGTGTGTTGAAGCTTTGTTTGCTGTGTAATGCTAGTGAAGATGTCAGCCAGTAATAGTACCTTGTGTGGTTAGATAATTTTGGAGTGTACACAAAACATAACTATGCCTTTTAACTCAGTTAAAATCCTTCACCCAGAGGTTTGTCAATTCACAATGTAGCCATATTATAATCTTTTTTTTATGATTGACTCTGCTGACTTGATTATAGTTATTACAGATGTAACCATAATGAACAGAAATTGGAACCCATTAGTCTGAGTTTTATTATTCTATGTAATTCTTTGCTTTGTAAGCAAATACAGAGACATAAGTATCCTTTCATTGTTAGCCAAAAAGCTAAGATGACCAAAAATATATTCAGTAACTGAATACTGTATAAATAAGACTAGATAGCAGCCTGTCTTAATAAAAATAAATGAGACTGATTTGTTTAACAGATCTTGACAACTGTTATCACTCAAATATTTTAACACTTCCGTTTAGAGAAAAAAGGTCTGCTGTAATAATTAGAGCTGAGAATCTGTTTAATGAGAGAGAGTCTGAGATTTGGTCTTGATGAACACTGGAGAATCGATCAGGGTGCAGTTGTTTGTTATGTTTTTGAATGTGGCTAGCTGAGCTTACAGGAGGTCTAGACCATGACTTTTTTCCATAGCAAAGGCAATTTTTAAATGCTGTGAACTCTTGTAATGGGGTTATATTAACTTATGTGTAGAAAGATTAACATCAAGTTAATCATAAAGGCAGGTTGTCAGTGAATTTAGTTCTTTCTGTGTGCAAAGATCTTTTCATTTGCTGTATTACCTTCTCAGCTGAAAAGGAGATAGTACTCAGCAACATTGCCAGAGTAGTGCTGTCATCCCACCAGAAACAGACCTTAGTTCATGTGTTTCAACATCAATAAATCTCTTGATCATTTCTAGTGAACTAGAAGACTGGGTTCTGACAGGGACAGATATTTTGGAAGTAGCTTTTCATGACTTAGGAAGCTGACTCTGCAAAGCAGTGTCGACACACGAGCAATGGAAATGAAGAAAGTTCCAGCTATTACAACATCTGTGCCTGAATTAGTCTGAGCATATCTTTGAAATAACACTTTGCTTTTCTCTGCTGTCCTAAAATTCTTGCATGATTAAGTTGCACACTGGTTCCCAAGATGTCTCCCATATACTGATCACTGTGGGACAGCTTTGCCATCTGTGAGAACATAGAATGTGAAACAGTCTGGTAATGCATTTAAACTGTTAAACTCAGCAGGGTTTGCTGTTTTGTTCTTTCTCTTCCATCCCACTGCAGAAGAGAGAAAGCAGTACAGAATTCAGCTCAACAATGTCATACTCTAGGTAGTGTTGGACCTGTTATAGGGGCGGTGTAGGAATCACAACAGAATCGCTGTCACTGAAGATGCTGAGTAAGCATCAAACTTCAAAACAGAAAAAAACCCAAAAGGTCCTTCCCTCAACTGATAAGGAAAGGATAATTTTTTTTTCCATTCTGCCTTACGTCCCATTCCAGTCTTTGCAGTGGTAGTCAGCTTGGTGTGGCTCAGTCATCATTTGTACATATATACTTCGTAGATCCGTAATCTCCTAACTGTGGTTTGAGCATCTATCTCACAGCCACCATAACAGCTTCCCCCCAAAATTGCACGGGAAACAGGATTTTGTTTTCCTTGTGCTAAACTAACATCTTTTTGAGACTAGAGCTGAATTTTCCCCTCTTTTTCAGATTGTGTAGGAAATGGAGTTCCTGGTGTCTGATATAGGAAAGGTACTATTCCCCTGAGCTCTGAAGTTATTATGAAAATTACTATCTGATTATCTAGCCCAGTTTAACTCTAAACCCCTTTTGCCATGCTTCTCTATGTTTCTTTCTCCTCCGGGTGTTTTTGCTCAATAAATTTGGTTAAACTTGCATTGAGTTTTCTTATCTTTTTGGTTTCTTTTTTTTAAGAAATGATGTGAGACTTGGACATGTCTTTCTGTGATTCAGTCAAGATTTTAAAAGGACAGTTAAACTTACAGAGGAAGTTAGACTAAATCCCTCTGTAATTTTGTGCCTTTTGAAACATTATTTGACCTCTTCACTGTGGATGTTCTTGTTATACTTTTGTATTTGAAATTCTGCTTTTGTTTTTGAAAATGTCTGCATTCATTCACTAGCAACTGAACTGTAGACAAGTATATGCTGCCTATAGCTTTTCAAATTCCTTTCTTTTGAAAAAGTTTTTGAGAGGACTTTAAACATCTGTTACTTTGCTATTTTAATAATAATATAATGAAAATCAAACAAAACAAGCAAACAACAAAAAACCCAACAACCAATGTTCGAAGGTCCACAACATTCTTTGAGCACTTATGTTGCACTTTGTTATTTTGAATTTCTTGACAATAAAGTAGAACTCAGGAACAGACTGATTCATCCATGCCTATGACTAAACCCATCTTTTTTTTTTCTTCTTCCTGTTTCAGATGTAAGATGGAAAAACAAATTCTGGGGAAAGTCCATGGAAATTGTTCCAGTTGGTACAACACATGTAACTCTTCCAGCGTAAGTGCTGCAGTTGTGCATTGCTGTTCACACATAGGCACAGATGTGCTTGCACACACTGAAGCCACATTTATCCAGATGAAAACAAGCTGTGCTGTGCTTTGTTAGATTTTTAGGAGAACTGGTGACTATGATTTAATTTAAAAAGAAAAGGGGGAAAAGGGGAAGAAGAAGAACCCCGCCAAACCAAAACCAGAAGCATAAATCAGAAGCACTAACTCTTCCAAAAGTCATAACAAACATTGAAAAAAAAATCACTACTGTGTACCTTGAAAAAAGAAAAGTTGGTATTTTCATACTTCAGTTGAATTTCAACCTTTATGTATTTTAAAGTCACAGAGGAAAACTGCTTGGTAGAAGAAGCTACAAATAATTTTGCTTGAATATGGGTTTGGGGGAAGGGATGTTGTTGTTGTTCCTGTACGTATATTTGTACAGAGCCTGACACCATGGAGTCCTGGACTGTAGGTGAGGTCAACAGCCATCACCACTGCAGAAATAATTATTGTAGGTGATAAATAGAACCAGTTACATATCTGGTATTTATTATCCAAGGAAGTAAGCAGCCCCTGTAGTTAAGTGTTGAGTATAGTTTTTTGTTTTGTTTTGTTTGTGGTTTTGTTTGGTTGGTTTTTTTTTAATAAAAATCTGCAATGTTCCTATGCTGGCTTGTCAGAGTGCCCATTATTGATCAACAATTAAAATCCCTTAAAATTTGGCCTATATCCATCATGTTTGCGGAACCAGAGATCTAAAGGTTGATTAATGTTCCAATTGAATCTGTTTTCCAAAGAAAGAGTAAAAAATTAATTATTTTGCCAATTTAAAAAAAAAAAAGAATAAAAATAGTTCAAGAATGTAGCACTCATCAAACTAAGGGACTAAGCATACATTTTTCTTTTAAGTGGATAAAATTGTGATATCGTAGGATGTTATCCAAAAGGTAATGTATAAACCATGTTTTGTTCATAGCAGCTAGCCTAAGTTGTGAAATGAAAGGTTTTTAGGATGTGAATGAGGGTTCAGAAGCAAGATAACTAATATTAGAACTCATAATGAGCTGATGAACTGGAAAACAATCTGATTTATATGTGCTGGTTTCTATCCCTGTGTATTTGATATAGAATTAGGTACAGAAAAGGTGCTAAGGCTATAGGGAAAAATGAAGCATTAGTATTAAGGTTAATTTTGGAGCAATTACAGTTTTTTAGCATTTGTGATAGACCACATGACCTGCATAGTTAGGGGCAGAAAAACAAGTTACTGTGGGGTAAATTGGTCACATATCTGCTGGTCTGTAAAAACTGTCTTTGTGTGTGTGCTCTTATAAAGCAGTAAGTGAAAGCAAGGGATGAATAGGAGGTAAGGACAGATTCCAATATCTCCATGGAATGTGTGTGAAGCAGTTGCTATGGGGAAACTGGTGCTTTCTAAGTTTATCCTTTACCTTACCAGTAGTGACTTGGCTATTCATACCCAGAACAAATTGTAGAATGTCTTCATGAAACTTTCCTCTCCTTGATGTTTTATAAAGCTGTTTTATAAGAACACCTACTTCTTTAATAAAAGGTAGATTGTTGTGTTACCTTATTGGCATTTGTTCAGCTCTCCCTGTCTGCTCTCTTCCAGTGTGCAACTGCATCTTGAAGTAGCTGGTGAGAAGTTTTCCTCTTGCCTAAAGCAAAAACATAGGCTCAGCCTTGAGAGCTTGAGCCAAGCTCTTTCCACTCACTAAGTCGTCAGATGACTCTGGTGGCCCATGTCCTTGTGTTTTCCATTGTCACTGTGTTACAAGCTGTGAAATGGGCATTTCAGACAGTAGAAACCATTGGAATGATTTCTTTTGGAAACTTAAAATTGGTAAAGAAGGATAAGTAAATTGAGAGAAATCTGAATTAAAGATCAAAGTTTATAGCAGATGCAAAAAGGGGTTTTGTGGGAGACAGGATTGCTGTCATAGGGATTGTTTTGAGAAGGTGTGGAACAAGAAAATGAGGCACTCCAGGGAAAAAAAATGTATTTTGAGTTTCTTTGATCAAGTTTTCTGCAAATATTTTCACAAGTTTATGAGCTCATTTGAACATGACAGATGATTTTTCTTGTGTGTATTTTTCCTTACAGTTTTAAAGACCATTTTGCATGGAACAAGGTGACATCTTGCATCCATAACATCTTAAGTGGGCAGAGATGGATTGAACACTATGGAGAGATCATCATCAAAAATCTTAATGATGACACTTGCCACTGCAAACTGACTTTCATAAAGGTAACCACAGCAATGTTGGCAGTGTCTTGTCTAACAGACATAGCAGTGGGTGGATATGCTCTCTGATGAAGCTCAGTACTACTGTTTACAGGCTGTAATTACCTGTGATTCTGAGCAATTTTAACTCTGAAGGAATTGCCACTTACTAGGCAGAGCCAGACAGAAAGAGAAACAATAGCTTTCTCAGGTGATTTCACTGGAGTTGGGGAAAAGTATGGAGAAAGGAAAGGAAGAAATATCATGGAAAACTTACTCTCAATTTGATGGGAGACATAGGCACAAGGTGTCTGCTGACAGTGGTTTACCACATGCCTCCTGCTAACCCACTGGCATGTGCTGCGGTTGTATTCATTCAACAGCTGTAGGTTGTAGTGTTACTCAAAGCTTTTTCTTCACTACAAGGCCTCAAGATACGACTTCTTCAGGAATTGTCCTTAGAACTGAAATCAAATTTGGGTTTTGGTAATAGATGTCGTCGCCTTCTTCTTAATAAAGGAAATCAATGAAAATACAAAGTGACGCTAAAATTTCTAACCCGAGAAATAATTTTGCAAAGCATGCTAGGAGACTTACCTTAACTTGCATTTTCTGTGTCTGTTTGCTGGAGAAAGGCTGTGCTTTACACAAAACAGACCACACAGACACAAGGAATTACTTCAGTGTACCTATGCAGCATGGTGCTCAGCAGCAGGAGGAAAGTTTTCTTATTTGTTTTCCTGAATACCTAGTGCTTTCTAAGAAGCATTAGGGTGATTTTTTTTTTCAAACACTTATTTGAAAATACTGTAATGTAGTTTCAGAGCTGCAGTAGATGTTTAGAGTTCAAATTTTAAAGACTGAGAGCCTGCAAATCTCAATTGTAAATTGTCTAAATGGGAGATTAAAGTATCAGTTCCTTCTCTTCCTCTTCTGCAAATTTGGGGAAGATGTAGATAACCAAGTCAGGAGTCCGTGTCAACTGTCATTGGGCAAAATTCAAGATCAGCTATGCTTCGCATAGTACTGTCCCTAAAAAAGTCAAACCACGTAAATACGATTCTCAATGTTAGTATTTTAATAAGCTGATTAATAGTACTAACAGCAGTTGTTTGCATATGATATTTTAACGCACACCTAAATTAATAGTTTTCATTTCAGAAAACTGCTCTACAGTGTGGTGCTATTGGCATGGCAAAATGAACCACACTTGAGCTCTTATGCACCTTTTTTCCCTTGTTCCTTTTAATTCTAGGCTAAGTATTGGAATCCAAATGCACATGAGATTGAAGGCAGTGTCATGGATAAAGCTGGGAAAGTTGTGCATCGACTCTTTGGGAAGTGGCATGAAAGTTTATACTGTGGGACAACTTCATCTTCAAACTGCATATGGAGAGCAAGTTAGTGATCAGAACAGCTGTTGTACTGGAACTGAGATCTGCTTGAGAAGGAGCTTACTGTTTTTATTTCTTTACTAGGCCTCAATTTCTTTTTATTTCTCTGTAGAATATTAGATTTTTGTCAAGCATTTAGAATTTAGACCAGAAGAATACATCATTTAAGTAATATGGAGAACTTAATCCTATGGCTTCCTGCATTTTCTCCATTCTCCCTCATTTTCGTATTTGAGCATGAAGTAGGTATTGAGGACTCTAACAGGAGAGAAATAAAAAAAAAGGAACAAACCCCTCCACTGCTTGTATAAAGAAGTGTCATGTATTTCATGTGTTAAACATTGTAGGATAGCCCACAAAACTCAGTTCTGTAATGACAACCATAACTGAACTCCTCCCAAACTCATGGGATTTTGTCTACTGTAGTTTGAAAAAGCACTATGATAATAGCATGGCCTTCATCACAGTTGTGCTCTGATTCAGCTGAGAGAACAGAAATCTGTCTTGTTGCAGAGCAATTATCAAGGAGGATGTTCTCTTTTGTTACATTATTAAAAACCTCTTGTTCCCGCAGAACTGAGGCTGTGGATCAAGGATAAACAAATGACTGAAGGGAGCTTGAAATTTTCATTCTAAAGATAATAACATTTACTTGGAATTCTGAATGTACTCTTTTCTTCTGTAGATCCAATGCCTAAAGATTATGAACAATGGTATGGATTTACTCAATTTGCACTGGAGTTAAATGAATTGGACCTTCAAACTAAGTCATTACTCCCATCCACTGATACACGTTTTAGACCAGACCAAAGGTAAAAAGTTTTAACTCTTAAATATCTTCCTTAAATTGTTCTTAATCTTCCAAATACTCACTTTCACCTAAACTCAGACTATTTTGAGTTAGTTTTCTTTAAGTGCTTTTTGATAGTGCAGTTGTCTGCAGATGTAGCTGTTTACCTTTGAAACACTGTGAACTACCTGCCGTAAGATGGGGGACAGGAGCACCAATTGTCTCGTATCACTGCTGCTACAGGTTTCTAGAGGAAGGGAATATTGAAGGAGCTGAAATACAAAAGCAGAGGATTGAACAGCTACAGAGAGAACGACGGAAGGTGCTAGAAGAAAACAATCTAGAGCATCAACCTAGATTTTTCAGGTACTATATAATATTTAGCATATGCTATCATTTATTGAAATTCCTAATTATAGATCTGATTATGAATTATCATGGAGCAGGCTCCAGTTTTTTCCAGGTTTCTTCTAGATACTCGTTTTTTATACTTTGGTGATGTAGCATACTCCAGACTTAGTTAAAACTCAGAATTATATATTACTTTTTCATTAGTGCATCCCTGAATTTCTTTTTAATTTTTTGCCTTGATAGCGATTGATACTTAGTCTACATTTGAATCTGCCTGACTGACAGAATCTTTGATTCTTTCCAACGAGGTGAAATAGCTGGATTTAGCTTAATTATCTCTGCTGAACTTCGGGTGAATTCAGTGGGATTGCCTGCTGCAGAAGTGTGCTGAGTTGGAGCACACTGTTTCCGGGGCTGTTTTCAAACAGGTTTCCCCTATTTTATGGGGAGAGAATTATCATTCTGAGGGCACTTTATCTCTTCCTGTTGTAAATTAATTAAACAGGAGACTTCAGCCATCGAAAGACAAAAATGAATGCCAGTGGGGATGTGGTCTTTTGCCCTCCAACTTCTCTCTTCTCCTGCAGTGAAAGAGTTGGAGCCAAGGTGAATGCTGTATGGGCCTATGTATCACATTTAACAGATTGGGATTCTATTCTTTCTGAATAGATATATACTGTACTTCTGAGGAACACAGAAATGTTTAAAATAGGTATAAATAGGTGCAAAAAGAGAATGGTTCAGACCACTAGATATCTGACAAGCTGGTGAGCTAACTCATCATTTGCCAATCACACCTACCAAAGAGAAGCAAATATTACTTCCAGCAGGATAGAGGCAGTCTAATACTTTGTGATTGTATATTCACAATGAGAATTGTGAATAAGGATCAGCATTTGAATCCTTACAATGAGGATTTGAAAACGGAGTTTTGTGCTGCAGATTTAAATAGTGGAATAAAGAATTTAATTACTATATAGCAAAAGTATTAGAGCAGATATAAATTAATGCATTTGGCTTTTCAATAGTGATTTCTCTCTGCCACAAGCCTTGATTTACTTAAAAGAATAATTAGCTGTTGTGCCAAACATGTTGTGCACTAGATTAAAAGCAGACTGATTTCTTGGCTCTTGACTGAGAGCTATAGGCTCTCTTTATGCAATAAACATGGTGAGCCATCTTTCGACAGGTAAAAGTCAAGTTTCCCCTCAGAGCTGCTTTTGAGACCATGAAATAAACCTGGACTGTAGTTTTAAGTACCAAGCACAGACATATGACAGTGAAAGTGAATGGTGGGTTATTGAGATGCATTTCTCAATGTGCAGACATACCTGTTCGACTCTCCATGCTATATTGGCTTGTTTGCAGGCTGTAATGAGTTGCACTGCACCTGGTTCATGGGCTGGATTGGGTATCTGTGCATAGTACTGCACTGCATTACACAGCATATATATGGAAAATATAAGCTTTACTTTTAAGACATTCATTTAACCTTTGACAGGAAATCCAATGATGACTCCTGGGTGAGCAATGGAACCTACATGGACCTTAGAAAAGAACCTGGTTTTTCCAAACTGGACAATCCTGTCCTCTGGTGAAAGAGGAGCTAAGTGAAGATATTCTGTGCTGTATTCTTGGATCTGGTTCAAAAGACACATATGTAAAATATAACTATATATATCTATATATACACATATATATATATACACACACACATATAGTATATGTGTGGGGTGTGTGTATGTGTGCAAATGTGCATATCTCTAAAATTGTGCTTAAGTTAGAATCTCATAATTAATTTGTTTCCTTTACTCGACTATTGCAATGATTGTTTGAATGTATAAATACCCTAACTTCTTTTTATAAAATATTTAATAAATAGTCCTGAATGTAAATGGTGAGAGGGAAAAGAGGAGCTTTTACACTACTTTTTCAACGTGTAATAACATCAGCTGTGAGTTAACTTATGCCTTATTAAATTGCATTGGAGGCAGTAGCATCAGCATCTCCTAGCTGTGCTGAGGAATCAGAGTGCAAGCCTTAGTAACTCAAACTGTAGGTTGGCTTCCACAGTGCAATGAGTAGTTCAGCTGTCTCTGGGCAGGTATAAATTGCTAAAACAAGATTACCGGCTGGTGCTGGAATCTGAGTATGATCTTTTGCTGCCTGTAGAAAAGATTTAAATAAGCTTTTGTTTCTAATAACTTTCTTCTTAGTATTATGGAAGAGGTAGTTCTGAGCTTGCGTCGGTGGTTCTACTGCCTTATACGTAAATTGTACTGGGTTAAATGTAGTGCTAGAAATTCAGGAATCGCCAAAATTTTCCACTGGGAAAAATTTCCCCTTCAAATTTATAGCCCCTAACAGGGCAAGAGGAGGAGATTATTGTATATACTGCTTGAGCACTGAGTAGATGAAGAAGCTCTCTCTCTTTCCAGTAAGTGAAATCTATACAGAGCACGAAATCCTGTGCTTCCATAGCTTTATTTGTTTTTATTAACCTAAAAATTGCAACAGTAAGACTTTTTAAAAAGTAAGCAAACTGATTGTTTTAAGCTAGAAATTTTTTCCTAGTATTTTGATATTTTCTACCTCTTAAGAAATAAACAGCATATTTTAGATCTTATATTTAAAAAACTACCATCTGCCTTATGGAGAAGTGTATGGAGTCTTTGATCTTCCTCTGTTTGTTTGTTATGTTCAGATAAATACTGAAGTGTCTTGCACTAAATCAATTGCATCCCTTTCTTATCATTTTATATGTATGGCTTGATTTGTGAAGCTACTAAACCATAGGTCAGAAATTGAGCAGGAAAAAAATGTAGCACTTTTGAATGAATATTATAGAGATGGGGAGTATTTTTGGGTTTTTTTCCATCAAATCACAGTGTCACAGTCATTAACAGAATAATTTGTATTCCTATCTATCTGCAACTCAAGCCTGATCCATGATTCTTCAAGTCTGTTCTTTGTGTCTGTGACTCTGGCAACAATGCAGTTTCCATGTGAGATAGGTCTATATCCTGTCACCACCCCCTTTTATTTTTCTTCCATGCCACTGTAATGGCATGAAACTAATACAAAAGCTGGCATGTTAAACTGGCTTATGACTGGAACAATTGGATGCGGCAGGGATAAGGTAGACTCCTAGGGGGGATAGACTAGTGGCTTAGAAAAGCTTGCACTTTACTGCAACTGTGCTGCATTGTCCTAGAGAAAACCCATTAAAAATGGATCCATGTAGTATATGTAACATGAAGGAAATACTATGAAGGTTTTCCATTTTAAACAAAATCTGTAATGTCAGATTAGATGTATATTTGAATTTTCTTTCTGTTACCTTGAAGCCTCATTGTCTCAGAGGCAGATGAATGCTTTTTCACTATTTTTCACTTTGCCCAGGAACTCTGCCTCACTATAATTTCTGTAATTTATTACCAAAGAAGTTAGCATAATTATTTCTATTTAATATGTCTTTTTAAGACTTGACTACCATGCCAGCAGCTTACAACAAGACAAGGTTCACATTTATATGAAGACAAAATCTAGGCTTTGATTCCAAAGGAAATCTTAACATTTGAAGGCTGTTTGGCTTTTCAAGGAAAATGAGGTTCTTGTCATAACTTTTTCCTTTCCTGTGTTTTATCCTTGTATTAACTGTGAAAACTTGGCACTGAATGGAGTGGTTAATTGTAGTTATCTTTGCTGTTGGTAATTACCATTTATACTAAAAATAACATTCATTTAACAACAAAAGAGGGTAGCGGAAATAAAAAAAAAGCTTCTAAGCAAAGGAGCAAAATTTATGGAGGATATATTAAGCTTGCTCATTGTCATATTTGGCAACTACTGTGATACTGACTGATCTGCATATATATCAGTTATATATCTGAATATACTGTTGGGTTTGTATAGTGTGTGTGTGGAGGGGATTCCCCCATACTTTGTCATATGACCTAATATTGATAGCATCTAAAATTAAAGAATTAGAGGCCAAAAGGCAAAGTTAAAAATTGTAATGCATTAAAAGCAGCAGATGTTAAACAGAACAAATCTCATTATTTGATTCATGATTATTGAGAAATCAGACTGGAAGTGTTGCCTTGTATCTTACAATCTAAACTGTCTAAAATACATGAGATTGATCACAAGAAGCATTGGGCTGAGCAGTGCCTTATATAAAATTTTCTTTATCAAGATTTCCATATCAAAAAGGTAAACTGAAGAATTTTAGTATCATCTTCAGAAAAACAATGCCTGAGAATAATCTAGGGCATTTCTTAAATGCATGAAGCAAAATCATTGAACAAGTAATAGATCCTTTTTAAAATCTCTAATACACACCTGCAAGCATGATGTAACCAGTTGTGAATGATCCTCTGACCCTGCGTTTCCAACAGCGGTATAGTTTTCCCTGCTTACTTTTTTATTAAATAATTGGGTTTAGTTACTAAACTTCTGTCAACTGTATATTAAGAAGTGGAAGGAAATTGTCTTGATGTTACTTCTGTGTATTTCCGCATAAAAATATATTCATCATTCACAAACCGTAATATATTCTGTAAAGTTCTTCTTGGTAAAATATCAAATTCTGGTAAGTTTCTTCCCCAAAACTTCAGCTGTGTTGATGGGTACCAAATTTATTTTAGCATTCTGCAATGTAATTAAGACAAGTTGTTTTTAATAACTGACATTGGGGGACTTCTTTCCCACTATTTCTACCCTAAATGGTAAAAAAGAGTGCACCAAGCAACTTAACTGCTACTTTTCATACACAGAAGTGATCCCCAAGCTGTGTTAGCTCAATGGATCAGTCTTAAAATTTCCTGATGGCCGTTGCCTGCTGTTATAGCTCTCTTATTTCATGACTTTATAACCATCACTTAATATGATCTTGGAGGTCAGTTTGAGAAGCACTCATCCAGCTCTTCCTTTCTTTGTGTATCTCTTCATAAAGTAAAACCTTCACTATAAACTTATGTCAAAGTAATGTAGCAGGTCAGACCTTTCAGTGTTAAAACACTGGCTCAGTTTGCAAATTACAAAGCATAGAAAGAGAAAAAAGTCCAAGGAAATAGTGTTCATAGGAACAGAAACTCACAGCTCTACTTCCGGATTTGCAGGCTTGATGTTTAGTTTCTGATTTTGGTACAATGTAAATTTGGAATTATGAAACAGCATCACTGGTTCAGGAGATGACTCCAGGTAGCATAAAGTGCCCTTCAGACCAAGTGGAACTGGAATGCACCATAAATAATTGCATTCCTTTCTGAATCTCTGTTCTCTAAGATATGCTTGATATGTTAGTTTGCCAGCACTGATCTACTTCTTTTAGATGCTTTTTAAAATACAGATCTAGCAGTCTGGACTTAGATTCTTTATAAAGAGCTCAGAATACTAGATGCCTGGAAGGAAGACCAAAACCAACCCAAATTCTGAAAAGGAAACATCCCAGAGATCTGTTCTTCCACCAATCAGTTTTCTTTGAAGGACTAGAAACAAGATTGCTGCTTTCTTTTAAAATCTGGCTCCTGAAGGATGTAGTGGTTGCAAACACAGTCCCCTTACTGTCTGCCAGTTTAGTGTTGAAACCAGATCACTGTGCAGAAAGGAACACTGATTCATGGAGCCAGAACCAGGGCCCCAACCAGGGACAGCTTTCAGGTTGCACAAAGGTCCAGTGCTGGTCTCAAAACAAACTAACAAACCCCTTCCGAAACCCCAGCCTAACAAAGACCTCCCCCCTTTCCATGCCCCCTTCTTTCCCTCGGGTGTTTACAGTCCTGTTTAGGTTTTCTATATGGTCCCTTGTCTTCAAGTCCTTATTCAATGTCCTGTTTTTCTCTTTATTAAAAAAATCTCTGATGAATAGGAAAACAGTCCATTCTAAAAAGCTTTTAAATGATAAATCATACACTCCCCATAAACATTGTGTCCTACTTATGTATCTTTTCCTTGACTGAGAACAAGACTTTTTTTCCTCTTGCACTCTGGAATCAGACCTAGTAAGGGTAGTGCGCTGTGGAAAAGTGCAGCTATACTGCTTAGCATACTCCTAGTTATTAATGTCCTTGCATCTGCTTTTGTGTGAATCTCTTGTGTTGTCTCTCCAAATGACCTGCTTGGCAGAGCAGGAAACTTTTGGCATATCTTACTTAGTTCAATACAGCATTTTTTTGTTATACAGCTCAGAGGGGGCAAGGTGAAGAGGAGTGCAAAACTTGGCCCACAGTGCATATATACTAGAGAGAAGGATGAAATCCAGCTTCTCCACATATCTGAATACATCTTGCAAGGGCTAGAATCAGATGGTGCTATGCAAAGGAATGACATTAAAATGAAATGGTTTTTTTGGTTGAGCGTGTTTTCATTCATGGATTATGCCTATTATAAATAAAATTCATGGTATTCACTAATTCATTCTATTTTCTAGCTACTGGTGGATGCAACTTACTCCAGCAACTGTGGGTTCATAAGAAACTGCACATTACCTTGCTTATCTGTTGAAACTTAGTAAACACTGTAACTTATCACCAAATGTATTATTGTACTCCTCCGTTCTTAGATACTGTTCTTTCTGCAGCTTTTGAAAGCAATAAGAGAAATTTTCAACATAAATAGTTGCCATATGTTAAAGAATTATTTAAACGGTTCATTTTTTTATATAAATTGTGGATTTGGTGTTTTTGTTGTATAAAACAAAACTGTATTAAAGCTTATGAGTTTGTTTGGGAGGTTGATCCACAAGAGATGATGAACTCCTTTAACTCCACACCTTGGAGATGGTTGGTATTCCCAAGAATCAGGCAGTCTTGTATCTGTGTTAACAGTATTTTATTAGTTCCAGTATTGGAAAAACATGCCACCTGTATGACATATTACACAAAGCTGCTAAATGCTGAATTTGTTGTTTGTTTTGATAGAGCATTAGTGATTTCAGAATAAGGAATGATATCTTATACATTAGAATGATCACTGACTTTCAGATTATCACTGACTTTCAGATTTTTAGAAAATCTTTCTGTAATCAGGACCATTCCTGGGTTTTGCTTCACTTACTGCAAAAATTTATAATGTTGGACCACCTTGATGCACAATTTGATTTATTATTTTTGTCTCTGTAACCAATTTAGTTGGATGACAATAAATCATACTTGCAAAAGGTCATAGAGCACCCTGACTTTTTCCCAGGGATTTGTAAGCACCTTTTTTCAGAGGTTGTTAATGACAGCTGAACCAAGTCTTGCTGCTGTGCTTTTTACAGTTCCCAAAATGGCAAGTAGGAAAAAGCTTCCATCTGCTAGAAGCCTTATTTATCACTCTTACAATCTGTCTGGTCGTTGTGTAGTTGTGCAGTGTTCCAGTTGTACTGCTCTGTACAGCTCTGCTTCATGGCTATCGTGCCAGACACTGGCGCAGGGAAAGGGGTTAGCTGATGGAATCCATTTACAGCTGGAAGCTTATTCTTAAAAGCAGCTTTCAGCAGACAGATGTGCAACATAAATGGTATGCTTTAGCATGAATGTGGAAACCACAAACCAAATGTTCACAAAACAACTTTTAAAAACAGGGAAACATAGTATTTACTGGATAAAATAAATAACTGGAAAGAAAGGAGATCAGTGTGGTGGCTTTTCCCTTAGCGATGGTGATTCAGGACAGGTCTTCCAGTCAGATCTCAGCTATGTCTCACAGTCCCACCATATGTGTATAAGATGCAATACGGATGGACGAGGATCTTGAAAAGCATGGGAATACAGTGAGTGTAATTCCTGAACAACATGAAATTCCTGACTGCAGTTCTCCAGCGTTTACCAGGCTCAGTGTCTACAAAGATTTGGTGGGAGGGAGCATGGAGGTTCCAGGAAGAGCTGGGAAAACTGGATCTGTAAATCTGTTACCACACAAAATATCCTCAGCTGTTGTACATTGCAGAAATAGGATAGAGGCCAAAAGAAAAACAGCTTTTACAGTGGGCAAGAATCAGTTCCTGTTTTTTGAAATCCAGCCATTTTGGTTCTATTGAGTTAAGGACTTTGGAACTTTCTCATCATGTCAGGGAGAATTACTTTGTTGTTGATTAATTTTATAGAGATCTTGTATGGTTTAATTGGTATCTGAAACAACAAGCATTTAGTTCAAGTTGTTGGGAAAATCACTGTTGACAGAAGCAGTAATATTTTTTTCATAATTATAAAAGGGAGAGAAAGATGGCATGGGATGCTCATTAGTGCCCTAATTGTGAACATGGAGGGCAGCAGGAACTTGTTTTAGAGATAAATGGATATGGAGTGAATTTCTCAAGTTTGCTCCTTGAGCTAATACCAGGCCGAGTACCCACAGTGGGGTCAGTGCTACCCAGACAAAACAGGTTGTTCTCCCCTACAGAAGTGCAAGGTGTAAACTTGGGTCATATAGACCTTGCATCCAGCTTGTGTTTTAGCTCAGTTGTCGGTTTCTTTACTTTAATCTCCATTTTAAAGTCATTTTGCTTACTGCAAAATGATAGTGTGAGGAAAAGCACTGACAGGTAAGCTTGCTCTACATAGTAACTGACACATCTTGGCTTTTTTGTTTTGGGTTGGGTTGGGTTTTAATGCCTATGTTATATTTCTTTTATCTTGCAAATGTTGCTCTCTGTGCTCAATTTATTGATTTTTAACTTAGACCCCTCTGGTATAGCAGATGCATAAGAATTTGTAGGGTTACTCTGTGTTTTTAAATGGGGTTAAAAAGCTGGCCAGATACCAAATTCTGCTGTATACTTATGAATTTGTATCTTTGCCTACTCTGTACCAGGGGAAATATTTGAAATTACGATATGTAAATTCTCATTTGAGGTAAATCAACGTTGCTCTGCTGAGCTGAATATAACTGAGGCTTAAGTTAACTGAGAATTTGTCTCTGTGGGTTTAATAGCGTAAGTTTTTACAGACTCTTGAAACAGTAATAAATTCCTGGAACACAAGATGTTGTGTATGAACATCAGCTGATGTTTCTGACTGTAATTTCAAGAATTATTGTCTTTCTCTAAGGCACTACTTCTCTTTGAGGATTTTTTTGAGCTGATGTTTCACTTGCTATTTTACTAAGACCAGTTGTTAGAATTTGAAAATATGTTTTATTTTGCTTAGTTAACATTGTTCTTCTTTATTAAAACTTCTTTATAAAAAGTTGTTTTCCTAAATTACCAATTTCTTACTTTTCAATTTGTATTAAAAAAATAAAAATAATGGCTGGCTGCCCTAAGTCTACTTTGAATGACTGCAGTACATGCCTTGAAAAATCCTTTCCTCCTTAGATTTTTATGAGGATATGTCTGCAATGCCTAGATTGCTGCCTAGAGCAAGGAAGATTATGTAGATTTATCAATAGATGAGAACTTGTCTAATAGCGGGAGAGATTTACTGTTTTGTTTACTCTTAGATTTGTTATCATTTCAGCAATTGACAGACTGAAGATGAAGTCAGGAGATCATCCTAATTGTATTCATTGTTGGTTACTTGCACTTCAGTCAGTGAAACAAATCCTGTGATGGCAACTAGAGCTTTTCAGGTTTTTTGGATGGAAAAATCAATTTTCTTATGATGTTTGAAAATAGCACACCCAATTCTTAAATCCTTTGGTGGGACTAAAGGATGATGAGCCTAGCCCCTCGTTAACCTGTGCCCTTTCATTTTGGAGACAGAGTAAAGCTTCTGTTAAAGTTGATGGAGGGTAGAGAACTCAAGGATATTACATTCTTACCTTTTGTGAATATCAGGAACTGAAAAAGAGATCTGGATATGCCACATTGCAAGAAAGGCCATAGTAAGAGCTCCACTGTATTCTGTCTAGCTGCAAAGCTTCCTGAAGCTGATGCTCGTGTGAATGCTTTGGTCTGGATACCAGCAGGAATTGTTTGTTTGACATGATAGGGGAAAAGGACGAGAGGAAAGAATATATATTGTTGAAATACGATTCTCAGTATTGAAGTGTGCAGTCATGAGGTCCTGGCCAAAAGAATAACTGCAGTTCCTGCTTTCCCAGTACCAGTTGCTCACTGTTTCCTTTTCTACTAATGCTTCCTCTCAGGACACAGCTGGTCTTCCTTCTCTCTTACAAACTGCATTGCTCACACAGTGGTGTGTTGGCAGTGGTGAGTAACTGCAGAAGGACCAAGTAAGCCCCAGCTCAGGCTGACTGCGACCAGTTTTTCAGGAGGAAGTGCGTTCCCATCTCCCAGTTGGCAAGAGTACCCTCCTTGTCAGTAAGAAAGCCATCCACCCAAGGATATTCGCGTCATCTGTTACAGATGCTATTCACCCAAATCAATACATCATTCAGAAAAACAAGGGCAGTGCAAGGAACAAGGGCACCAGTTTTAGTCCTGTGATAGAGCAAATAAACTACATTTTTAATTGTCAGAGAACAGGCCAACATGTTATATCATACATGAGGTTTTCTTCCAGCATAGCAAAGACCTGGTCTGTGTGTATAACTGCAATGTAACAAATAATGTCAGTAACTCAGAGTTGTGTGACTATCTGTAGCCACCACCAGTACAAATTTGCAGGACACCACTGCTTTGTAGTGGTTCCTGCCCTGTTCAGAGGGACAGGTGCAGCTTTTTCACAGAATCACAGAATGGGTCAGGTTGGAAGGGACCACAGTGGGTCATCTGGTCCAACGTCCCTGCTCAAGCAGGGTCATCCTAGAGCACAGGGTACAGGATTGCATCTGGATGGTTCTTATATGTCTCCAAAAAGGGAGACTCCACAACCTCTCTGGGCAATCTGTTCCAGTGCTTGGTCACCCACATAGTACAGAAGTTCTTTCTCATGTCCCAGTGGAAGGAACTTCCTGTGCATCAATTTCTGCCCACTGCTTCTGGTCCTATTGCTCAACACCACGGAGAAAAGCCTGGATCCATCTTCTTGACACCATCCCTTCGGGTATTTATAGACATTGATGAGGTCTCCTCTCAGTCGTCTCTTCTTGAGACAGGCCCAGCTCCTTCAGCCTTTCTTTCCTTTCTTTCCGGTCCCTTAATCATCTTTGTTGCCCTCTGGTGGACCGGCTCCAAGAGCTCCATCTCTCTCTGAGAAGCCAGGAACTGGTCACAGTACTTTTGTATCTACAAATCTGTTTTGACCTACAGCACCCCCTTTATGGTACCTGCTGTCCTTTTGGGCAACACTGTTGCAAAACATAAAAGAAACTCCATGCAATTGCCAGCCCTCACTCCTTGTTTCAAAAAAAACTGTGTTCTTTTTCATCCTATTCCCTTTAGCTGGGAAAACCCAGGTATGTTCTTACCCCACTGCCTGTAAGACACTGAAAAGACAACACTTCACATGCTGAAACTAGGAGGCAGCAATAACAAGCTGAAAAATGAGATGGCCTTGAGAATAATCACAGGGCCTGCCTTAGTCTTGGTACCCAGTGGGGCTGAACTATCAGCCCTGTGTGAAATGGGGTGGGTTTTTTCCTTTTGTCCTCTCTTGCAGTGTGCATTTCTACAGCAGAAGGTGCAGACAACCCCTGGCACTTCCTGCTGCAGAGTCCCTGGGAAGCTGCAGCAACCCTGACTCACCTTGCAGGAGCAATGCAGCCTCACAGATCCTTAGGACCCTCTGGAGCCACTGGCTTCTTTGTTGTTTGTGGTCTTCTCCTCAATGCATCTGCTGCTTTTGTGGGCCATGGCCTGCTTCAAAGATCTCTAAACAAAATTCTCAATTTCTATCTTCATGGGCATTTAAAACTGCATTTGTTTTGTTCCGGAGAAACCCCCTTCAGATTGCTCTGGAACAGGAATTTCCATTGTTCCTGAGACTGAGCTGACAGTTAACAGGTAATGAGAAGGGGGATTATGGAGTTGCAAAATAACTGGGAAATAAAAGAGAGGAGGCACAAAAAACAAAAGTGAGAGAGAAAATTTGTTTTAAATCATAATAAAGCTATTGCTACAAATGTTGTAGTAGATGACAACATGCATCTGGTGTTATTCAATGAAATATTAATGTTAGCAAGGTTTGACTCTGGCCATGTTCTGAAGCAATGCAATACAAACACCATCGAGCCGGCTGCCTCGAGAAAGACTGCAATCACATACTACCGATTCTTTGGAAAATTCTGCCCAAATAATTTGCTCCTGCAGTCAGTTAGTGAGGGTTTTTGAGGATGCTTGTGCACACATCAGAGGATGCATGAGGAATTGCGTGAAACAGAACAAACCTGGGGAGCTGATCAAAGAGAACTTTCTTACAACAGGCACCTTCAGCCACGGGCTCTTTCTCATGGATCATTTAACTCCTATCACTTTGCTAGTTTTGTCCTAAACTTTCTATGTGTTCTTTAGATATGCTTTCCTTAGTTCTTCCATTCACTGTAACTTTAGGGTTGTCTATAAATAGCAAAATCAATATGAATTGCCCTAATTTTTTACTGATCTGAAAATGTAACAGTAGAACAATTATGAGTGGAAGTACAATTTATTAAAACAATGCATATTACATAATCATTTACAATCAGTTGTACCTAGCTGTCCATAGTACTAGGTGCTGTACAACTATACTTTAAATAGAGCCATGTGCTGTACAGTTTGATTTTAAAGAGAACACTTTAGAGTGCTTACAGTCTGAAATGTGTATGTGTGCAGAGATACAAAGATGAAGGGCCTCATTTTTTGGAATCAGTGACAAGTATCCTCTGTTTGCAATGTTTTATTGAAACACAACCCCCTAATATTTCTTATTTAGATGCAGTTCATCATTTGACTTTGTAGGTCTTGTTCCAACTGGCCAAGAATTAAAGACATAAAAAAAAAGAAAAGAAGAAAAATTAAGAAGCATAGGGAATATACTTAATTTGAGATTTTATTACTGATACATTTTTTATACTTTTGTAGTTTAATGTGGAAGTTTATTATAGTTTAATACTTTTAAAATAACTGTTTATATAGGACCTACATAAATGTTTGGGGCTCCTACACAATAGCTTGATAGCCATTCCTTTAGGCTAATTTATAAGGAAGTTTTACAGCTAAATAGCTTGAACAATATAGCAGCCAGATGGTTTTTAATAAAACATTAATGAGACCAGATGGTTCATAACAAACTATTATGGAAGACTTTTGAGACATCCGAGAAAAGTTATCACTTCCTAAGTCTTCATTTATCATTACTGTAAAAAAAATACAGTTCTGTGACTGCCATCCAATCTACAATTTAAAGTTAGAAACAGCAAGTTCATGCAGATTCATGCAATCTATTCTCCATATTATTATTGGAGACATCATAGAATCATAGAATGGTTTAGTTTGGAAGGGGACCTTAAAGATCATCTAATTCTAACCCCCTGCCATGGGCAGGGACATCTCTCACTAGATCACGTTGCTCAGAGCCCCCTCCAGCCTGGCCTTGAACAATTTCCAGGGATGGGGCATCCACAACTTCTCTGGGCAACCTGTGCCTCACCATCCTTACAGTAAAGAATTTCCTCCTAACATTTAATCTAAACTCTTTTTCAGTTTGAAGCCATTCCCCCTTGTCCTGTCACTACAACTCCTGATGAAGACTTGCTCTCTGGCTTCCACACAACCTTCTCAGCCTGTCTTTGTAGGGCAGGTGCTCTAGTCCCCTTATCAACTTCATGGCCCTCCTCTGGACTTCCTCCAGCAGAAGGGCCACATCACTAGATGACTTCTTAGGTAACCATAATCCATTAGACAAGATCCTAGTCTACCTCTTCTGACAATTTTCTTAAAATCTTGGGAAAATCATCAAATAATCACTAGGTTTTCATAGGTAGATCTTTAAAGATACCAAAAATACCCTCACTGTAGGGTTAAGAGAGCTTTTACAATGGCAGGGGGGAGCCCTGTGCCACAATATGTGTACTACAGAAAGGTAGATGTAATACTGCTATCCCCCATGCCAACATCAATATTTGAGGCAGCAAGATCCGAGTTACAGCAAACAGGTTATCCTGACCATGTCTGCCTCCTTCTGCATCTCAGCATGGCAGTCTCCAGTGGTCCTTCCAAGGGACTAAAAGGTCCAGAAGTGAACTCTTTTTTCCTCATATTCCTCTAAATAGTGGCCAAACTCATCTTACAGGCAAAATCTTCAGACAGTTAAAGGTGTCAGAGCAGAACAGACAGAAGCTCACATGAGTGGGTAGGGAAATGCAGCAGAATGGTTTTCTGACTGCTTTGAACTCAGACAGTCCCTCCTGGCTTACTGCACCATCCCACTCACCTCCCCTAGGCACAACGCAGTCACTTGCACTTTGCTAAGCTTGTCACTTGCTGCTGGCACGGTGGCAGGGCTGGTGACAGCTGTAACAGCAGGAGAGCCAGAAAGCTGTTGTTTGCAACAGGAAATGTTTCAGAGGACTGAATGGTATAGGCAAAAAGGACAGAGCATCCCACCAAAACAGGAGATGAATTTTAATGTGAAAGACAAATGAGGCTGGTTAGTTGATTTGAAAGAAATAAGGAAATAAACAAATAAAATGCTGCTCAGATCTTTTCTTCTCACAAAAGGAAATGGGAAAAAAGAAGTTCATTCTTTTGCTGATGATTTGGCTTATGTTGCTGGACACCTTCAAAAAGATTTGCTACCCCAAATATCCTTCTCTTCTAAATAGAAGCCCAAAATAGTTTCACACTTTCTTCCCACTTCCTCTACAGAACTGAGGCTAGCAGACCCTTCTCTAGCCAGTGTGAGGGTTTTAAAAAAAGCCTAGCATTGAGCAACAGAGACCTTTGGATGACCTCTGGACACTTCAATATACAGGCAAAATTTGAGCGAGCGCTTTCTAGTCAGGCTGGATGCAGCCTGAAACAATACACTAATGGCTACAAGGCATTACATACCATTAATAAATCTAATACCAAATGCTTATAGAATGCAAAGACCTTTTCTGTTCCTCGTAGGAATAACCATTCTGCAATGCTGACATCTTGTGGTGACTTGCTAAGTGATCTCTTATCTTAAATATCACACCCGAGGAATTTCACACAGCCGTGCTCAAAAGCATGCAACTATTTTGTTGGGGGACTTTTTTTTTCCTTTCTGACTACTGTCTTTTCTGTTATTTACTCACTTATTATGTTCATTACTCATTTTTTAAGTTGTGGCTGTGAAGTTCTCATGTCAATTGCCTCACTTTACTTACTTAACTGAACGGGGTAGCCAGAACTTGTCCCATACCCAAACCAGTTTGTCCCAGAGGCAAAAGTTTCAGATTTTCTCCCTCCCTTCCTTCTGCAAGAGGATTTTCTTATGCAGGAGAAATGCAGAAGGATCTTCTAATGCAGCAGTGATGCATTTCATACTTCAGCTCAGGAGATGGAGCATGTGGCAGACAGATCCCAGTACAGACCACACTCAGAATGTGTATTTCTCTGATATCATGTTCTCCCTGCCGGCATCCCAGCTGATCACAAAGTAACCATGGGCTGTGAATTTTGTCTGTGCAGTGCACCTAAAGAACATTTCCACGAAGATTGAAGACTCAAAGCGGGTGTTTAATCCTCAATGCCTCCTATTTGCAGCCAGTTTTGGTAACAGTCTTTGAAGCCTCTAAGTTAATTGCTGCATAACCCCAAAAGCGTTTGCTAACACCCAGACTTATGTTTCTCTCTCTTCTAATGAGAAGCATCTGAAAACTATCCTACATCAGTGTGTGTCTTTGAAGCGAATACAAGATTTCTGTTGAAGATTTTTCTTGAAAATGTGGAAATACTCCTAGTGTGGACACCCGTTATTTGTTGTATATGCAACTGCTGGCAATGTCCTTAAAATGACTAGCAAGATTCACTAGTTTTATTTCAGTCATCCCTCCCCAGTGAACATTTCCATGGCAATGTGGTTCAGTGCAACTTCCTGCCTTGATTTCTCAAAATATGCTTTAGCAGACTCTTGCATGTGAAATGGATCACACATTGCCACTCCCTGGAAAAACACATGATAGCTTATGAAACATGTGCTATTACTGGCCAGATTATCACTGGAGCTAGCAATTCTGCAGCTCGATGCTGATCCTAAAAAGACATCTCTTGAGAATGTGTGGGTGCTTTTTCTCAGGATGAGGCTCTAAGAATGGAGCTTTATAATTTTTGTTAGTTCATTAAAATTGAATTATCACAAATGCTGGTACTTAGTTCCATCCTGGCTATTTTTTCAAATTTCTGTAAGGAGGTGCAACCCCAGAAGAAAAATTTATCGATTCAATGAGGGTGTCACCTCGGGAAATCAGAAAGAGACAATGGATTAGAATCTCCTGAAATTAGTTGGAAGGTTTGGATGTTGTAAGTAGCTAAGGAAGAAATGGATCTACTTCAGCTACATGCATTAACTGTTACCTCTCACCCAGGACTGTTCATTTAAGGACATTCAGCTTTCAACTTCCCTTTTTTCCAAAGCCTGGGTATTTGTCCATCAAGATCTGGTAATGCGATACTTGGCAGTACACCCCACAGCCTCAAATGCTCTCTCCTCAAACCACAAGGAAAGTACCCAGCCTGTGGTATGGTTCATGTGAAAAAATTTCTTTGATATTTATTGTCTTGAAATACTACTCCTTGGGTTTCTGCAGACTCATCTGTTTCTCACAGTATCACTCCTTTGGCATCATAAACAACCAAGTTGTTTTATTGTGTTGTTGTGTTGTTCTCAGAGAGCTGAGATATGGTGATGGAGCTCAGTATTTCATGCTGAGGTTCACAAACCTGCCCTCCATGCTCCACTGACATTTCTCATTTTCTGTTCAAGGTCCCTGGACTAGGGACCTTGGATTGGGAGCTTCCATTCAGACCACGGCAGCTTCGCAAGGCCCAACCAAGGGTGGCAACTTAAAGCTGCAAAGCCGCAGCCCAAGACATGGCGGGGCTGTTGCTTCCAGCAGACTTTGCATTGGCCCTGTGCATTTCTGACCACGGGCGACCCGAGTCAGGTTTGAAAGGATGTCATAAATACTTCCACCTCAACCCTGTCATAGAACATCGCTGTCAGGCAATTGCCTGTAGGGAAAGGCCTGTGTAACGTGACAGGGCGTCACCACGCCAAACCGGCTGTCCCAACCCAATGGGAATGATCCAGCCCCGCAGCTAAGCCCGTCACAGGGCAGCCCCACACCGAGACCGCTGCCCGCCGCACCGGGACAGGGCGAGCACGGCCAGCAGCCTATCCCGCCATCCCTCACGGCGGGATTGTCAACGCCCGGGGCAGCTGCGGGCAGGGATGGCAGGGGCGGCAGAAGTCGCCGCGGGGGCTCACGGGGTGCACGGGCACCGCCCCGGCCCCTCCCGCTGTCCTGTGCCGGGCGGTGGCCCCCGCCCAACATGCCGGAGGCGCCTTGGGCGCTGCTCCGCGCCCGCCCGCTCGGCCGGGGCACCCGGGCGGGGCCTGTGTTCCCCGCGCCGCAGCCCAGCAGGGAGCCCCTCCGCCTGCCACGGAGCTTCCCGGTGCTGCTCGCACAGCTCCCTCCGCCCGGGGCGCCTCGGCCGGGGCGCGGCTCGGCTCGTCACGCCCCGCGGGCGGAGCGCGCCGCATCCCCGGTGCCGGCGGCGGGGAGCGCCGGGAATGCCGTGAGTACGGGGGCGGGCCCGGGCCGGCGGCAAGGGTCGGCCGTGCCTGATGCTCCCCCGGCCGCTGCCGCGCTGCCCTTCCCGGGGGGCTGGAGGAGCCCCGCCGTCCTTCCCGCCGCTGGGGCGAGGCCGAATGGTCGCAGTTCCGAGCGGTGGCTCTGAGTGGCGTTCAGCGGGGCCCGGCGGGGCGATGCTCGCCTGCCCGAGCCGGTCTCGGTGAGGCGGGCGGGGGTGTGCTCACCCAGGACAAGGGCAGCTCGGCCCCATCCCAGAGTCCTAGCACCCGGCAGGACGGCGCCTGGCATCCCAGGAAAGGACGCCGCGTCCCTCCACGGTGCTCAAGTCTTTGGAGACACGTGCTGCGCAGTCCTTGAGGCACAAAAGAGGGCCACATCCAGGGCTAAAATCTGTTGGATGTGTTTCTGGAGACCACGTGCGTCCAAAGACTGAAATACATTGTGTGAATAGTCCTGCTAGGCTTTGTGTATTAGCTCTTACGGATGCTCTTTTTCTAATGACTAATAGCGCTTCCGACACCGCGGCTCCTGCCCGGTCCTCTTTGGCCTTCAGGGGTTGTGTTTCCTTACAGCTTGGTTTGGCAAGGAGTATGCTGGCATTTGGCAATACAGTTGCCATTCTGTACCCTAATTCCCTGTGTACTGTGCCCAGTGTGCTGTGTAATAATAATGGCCAGTCTTCGCGAACAAAGATTTTGGGAAAGGTCTTTTACCTTTCCAGCCTGCGCAATGGATTTTTTAGGTGAGACACAGCCTGCGCTGAACTGAGCCCACCCTTTAATCCTAAGGTTCATCTGCCGGGGCCAAGCAAGCTTGGACAATGGCAGTGAGGTCCTCAGGACGTAGGTTTGTTTAGAGTGACCTTCTCATAGATGGATGGCCTCACAGGGCTAATGGGTTCCATCTGCCCGGGGGACTGGGATTTGAACCTGGGTTGCAGCAGTGAGAGTCCTGCATGCTAACCACTAGGCCACCAGGTATCATGTGCTGTGTAACCTTATGTTAAATACAAAAAAAAAAAAGACATTTTTGTATTTTATGTAAAGGATATAGAATTTAAGAAATATCAGGCAATTGCTTAGAACTTGCTTTTGTGCTGACAGAGGTAAACACTGATTATTCATCAAATGTTGCTTTGGATCTAATGCCCCACTGTATTGAGTTAGGGAGCTGTGATAAAGCAAAGAAACTGGGTGAGATTTTTTTATTTAAGTAAACAGTGAAGTTGCTGTAATTATCTTCACTTGATCTCATCCCTGTCGTTAAATAATCCTTCTGTAGTTTAGGTTCAGGCTAATTTTAAATTTCTCAGTAGGCAAGAAAGGTACTCTTCCTTCCTTTTCTGCTTTTATGCCTGGCCATCAATCTGTAAGAGTGAATTCACTCTGACAGGCGTTTCTTACCAGCTTTGATACCTTCCCTTTTAATTCTACCAAACCAAGCACAGCTCTACTAAAATTTCCAGAGGAAGATGCTCTAGAGGCAGAGTTTTCTTAATGCTGGGTCCGTAACCAATCCATATCCCTTCAGTCAGGATGCTGTCAATCCTGGTGGCTGGATAGGAGTTCCCTGATCTTGGCTAAGGGCATATTCAATTGCTCTCTGTCTTTGTTTTGTAAGCTTGGGAAACAAGATATTTGGGTCCATTGTCCAATTTGTGTTAAAGGCGCTATATCCAAAGAGACATAAACAGCAGTTTGGATAGAATATTCTTGCTTTGCAGGGGCAGCTGCACCAGCAACTATGCTCCCTGCAAAGACATTCCCAGCACAGCAAAGTGTGGAAGACACTGACATGCCATTTTGAGGCTGAAAACTGTCCCGTTTCTCCTGCCTGGTGAGTCTCGTCAGTCCTCACAAGCACAGTGATCTTTCCTGGATGTTCTTGTAGTCCGTCAGAACTGTGGTGTCTGGGAGTGAAGCCAAAATACCATGAATTGGAAGTTTTATAGAATGGTGCAGTGGTTTTTCACATGAAGTTTAATGAGTGTAACAATACTAGGAATTGTTTTTTGCAATTTCTTTTATGATAAACTTCTCAGAAATTGGTGGCCTTTTGCTTTTCAGAGACTATGCCCATGTGAGTTGGCTATGTAGGAAGGTGATCAGAATGAGCAAGCAGTCATGTAAAGTTCAGAAATGTTTGAAGAAGGTTATGCTAGGGAAAGGCAGCTCATGCAGGAAGCTCATGCATTCTCACTCATGAGAATTTTCTTGGTGGTCCCCTCCATTACAAAACAGTCATGTGGCTGTTTGCAAAATACAGTGTCCTGCAAAAGAAGTCCCAGGGATAAAGAAAACTAGTTTTGGTTTGTTTTGGTTTTGTTTTTTTTTCTTCTACAGTGGAGCTTCATTGCTTTATTCTGTTAAAGTGTTCTCACTGAGATTAAAACTAGGGAAATTTAAAGAGGAGAAATGCAAAAAATCAGTCTCAGTTCAGTCTAGGAAAAGGTCAGAGAACAAGAAAGTGAGTGGAAATATTCCCAGTGCATACAGCTGAGGCTGTGCTGCAGGGTTTGTTGCAGCTGCAATTACAGTGAAAGCCCCAGAAGACTCTTTAGTAAAATGTTATGTGACTTTGACATTGCTCAAATCCTTTTGAGGCAGGTGTTGTTGGAAAACACCCTTTACTCCTCACATAGACTAGGCCATGGAGGATTCATGAGGCAGTAGCTACCTCAACAGGAATTGGTAAATACTGTGTGAAATATCCAAAATGGTATTTGGGAAAGACTAATGGAAAGGTGATTTTCCATCTGCAAAAAGGCTTTTTTCCTCCCCGATACTAAAATGTGGAGGCTGTGGTCCAAGCAGTAATATCTTTATTCAGGTTTCCATTTTCTGTTAATAGTGCTGAGTGCTCACTGCAATATCCATTTTTGTTTGAAGTCTGTTCTATCTTACTCTGGCCTGTACTTGTCAATGACAAAGCTAAGATCTCTGCAGAATGAGGCAGGTAATTAATCATGAATGTGTGGATAGCCAGCTGAGACAGCTTATGATCTTAGCTGAACTTTCCAGTCAGTGTCGGCTGGAGGATTCAAAGGAACAGTGCTAGATTTAAAAAAAATTGATTTAATTCTGGAGATACCATTAGCTCAAAAACCACAGAGTTGAAAAACTAAAAAAGATGAAATTTCTTAAGAGGTTTAAATATTAGTTTATTAGACTTGCATGTTTAGCACTTGTGAATGGTCATTTTTACAATTTCTTCTGTGCATTTAGCCAGTTTCCCTTATTGAAAAAATTCCTTGTAAATATCACAAAATGTGTTACTGGGGATAAAGAAAATCTTACATGATAAGAGATGCTGATGTTTTGTAATTAAAATAATTGAAAAGTTACAATAAGATATGTATGTAGCTGTTGTATGTATGATATGAATAGCACTTGCAAATAACATATGTTTAATTTAGCCGTAGTTATGTAAATGGAAAATAGAAAATTTGAAAATATTGGAGATAAAAAAGGAGCTCATAAAGAAAAAATTAATTGAAACTTTCCAGGGGTGTAGTTCAGAAACAAAACTTAGTAACAAAGATGCCAGCTCAAATATTTGTTGCTTTTTATGGAATAATTTTTATTATCCCTATATGTGTTTACTGCCTGTTAAAAAGATCAGGATAATTTGTGTGAGTAATAACTAACTACCTTATATGGAGCAAGATGGTTTTATGCTGGGTAATAAAAGAAAAAAAAATCCTTTGCCACTGCCCCAGTGCTCTCCTCATCCCAGCCAGTCTCTGCAGGGAGCTCATTAGTAGATGCTTTTTCATAGAATTTCAGGTAGGCTGAGTAAGTTTTTTCTTCTCTAATAAATTAATTACCTGTGAATGTTCCTTTTAACTAAAATTCTTTCGTTAGTTACTGTGAACATTTTTTTACTTTAGGATAAATTGTTTGAACTGTCATTCCCAGGACAGAGTGGAGAAAATGGGATGAAAACACTACCTGTTCTTGCATTAATACCAATACTATGAAGAACTTCTTGAAGTGACAATGTAAATATTTGTACTTTCCAACTGTAGTTGTTTGAGAGCAGATGTATTCTTTCAGGCTTTAATTGATTCCTCAAGATGTTTGCAAAAGCAACAAAGAATTTTGTGAGAGAAACTGACAGTGGAGGTGACTTGATCCCTGTCTCCCACTTGAACGCCTCAGAGAAGCTGCAGCTTTTGAGCTTAGTTACGAAGAGGAGGAAATTCTGGTGCTGGCAGAAACCCAAGTATCATTTCTTGACAGTCACCCTGAGTGATGTGCTTACTGAAGACAAACCGATAAAACCAGGTAAAACCATACTTGGTCAGCACTATTACTGCAGATAAAAAGACTACAAACTCTAATCTTTTTTGTTATTATTCTCAGTCATGTTACTAGAGGGCTCCTTTCAGAGGAATGCTCTGAAGTGTTCTCCATCTGTGGAAGTGAGATGAGTGCCTCTTTTCTCACTTGACTGTTTATTTAACTAAAATACTACTACTACTACTACTAATAATAATAATAATAATAATAAATGTTTGCCTGTGTAGACTACTGAAATTGAGTGCTGAAGGTTGTCAGTCCTACTGTTTAATAACAGTGTTGTCTGCAGTCACAGGAACTCCCATATAATATTTTCGGGTGGTTCCAGTATGGGATAGCAGTGTGAAACTGTACTGTGCTCCAGGTCAAAAAGCAGTGAATGGACAGTGTCCTGTTGGTGACAGTAGCGCAGGGCATGCTTGCCCAGGCCAGGCCAGGCCAAGCAAGTTTTACCACTGCTTCCTTTCATCTTGCACAGACTGTTAAAAATGGTTGACTCTTGTACTTCTTTCTTCATCCAATGACTTCATCCAGGTTTTAGGATTAACAAGATGGCATCCTGTATTTCTGGATGTGTCACAATTCCATACAGGAAAATAAATAAGTCTGTAAGTTAAGATATTAGCTTGGAAGATTAGCTGATTCTGAACCAGTTCATAGGTTTATAGGTATATAAGATTCTGAGTTGTTTTAAAACAGTTAGATGCTTCAATTGGTTTTCAGTGAGCTTTGGGACAGCACTGTAAGGAGATATGCCAAGATAATGCCAAAATACTAACCCTGTTGTACAAATGGGTGTGCTTTGGTTTTGGTTTTTTTTTTTTGTAGCTGAAATAAGTTTCAATCCTTCTTTATAAATCTTCCGCAGCATCTGAGCTCGGTATTTCAGTCACCTTATGTTTTCCTAAAATGGCAAAAATATGAAAGATAGCAGAGCAAAGATGATGAAAACGTGAAGGAAGCAGAAATAAGAGTTGCAGAGCTGTAAATTTCATTATTTACCTTTTGATACTGTTCCCTGCCTTCACTAACTTGTTGTATTTTCTGTAAGTGTCTGTTCTTCCAGTCACTTCAGGACTGTTTCAGTACTTCCCTTCACAGGTAGAAATTACTTTTATTGCTTTCCTAGTGATTGTGGAGTCTGACTTTGCAAAATATATGGGGAAGTTTGAAGACTTTATTCAAGGAAGTATTGAAGCATCATTTGTAAAGATCAGCCTGGGAGCTGGAGGGAAGGGCTATGTGGAAAACCAGTCCTCATTTGGAAACCTGAGGAAGCAGGAGATTGACTTGCAGCAGCTTATGAAAGACGTCAAGGACAGGTATGTTTCTAACGTTGGCATTGTAATGGCCAGGAAAGGTTAGAGCTGAAAAGACGTGTGCCAGGTACAATCGCTGAGCAGTCAGTTTTATAGTGTTGCTGTAGTTTGAAAATTATTTTTATTGTAAGCTCTCGTATTCAGGTGATCAATCATATATACAAAACCGAAATTTTCCGTAGTTTGAAATCTTGATGATCAAACTTTTCCCTTTCATTTTAAAAACACCTCTCTGTAATTTCATCTTACATATTTGCATGAATACATTACCCCCTTCTTTGAGGGACTGTACTGAGGTAAGAGTCTGGAAAAAAATGCATTAGTTTCTCTATGTTACTGGAGCAAATGCTGTGGAAACTGAATTCAGAACTACTAATATTCTTGTAAGCAGACTTTGTAATTGTGTGTGTGTGTGTGAGCAACTGTGCTAGAAAATTGGATTAGTTGAAGGAATAGCAAAGGTGAGCAAGCATGGTCAACACATGTTCTACTAGTTGAACAAAATACAGATCTATTGCTCCCTGTTATATGCTGTATTAACAGAGGGGAACCATATTCTGTATTTTTCAAGATACACAACACTTCCTCACTTTCTGTCCTACTCTGAAATTGGATTTATTTAATGTTGCAATAAGACAGTCATGGACCAAAGTCTACTTGGCAACCAGCTGACAAGTCAGGGATCTACTCTGTATTGCAGGTCCTGACTCCTGGGAGATGAGGGTGGTTTGGTTTTGACAGCATTGTATTCTAGATCTGCAGCAGGGGGTGTAATGCAATTTAATAACCTTTGCTGATGCTCTGAAGACACAGATGATAGCGTTTTGTTATCAGTGCAGAAGTTGTCAGAAGCAGTGTAAATTTGCTTTAGATACACTGATGTTCTAGAAATAATCAATTCTCCATTTTCATGGGAACAAATGGCTGGTGATCTTTTTATTATGAGCATTCACAAGGCAATAGATTTATTCTAATAAGGCACCTTGCTCTCTTTGTCCTAAATGCCTTATTAAAAGCAGAAAATACTGGGCTAAATGTGTGTACCAACTCTGTAAAATTAATATGCATCTAATATCAGGAAAATAGTGTCAGTCAAGATTGTTTCTAGCACTAGAAAAAGTCCTACAGAGAAAGAAACTAGAGCGACTTTGATTTAAATCAATAAGCAGATTTACACAGAGAATCCTCCCATAGCGAAGCAGCACATTTTGGGGTTATAATTCTGAGTGTAACTAAATACTCAGAAATATGTTATCTTCTTTTGAGTAAATCAGTAGCTCTACACCAATCTATATGTAACTGTAAATAAGGCTGATGTGTGTGCCACTTTATGCAAGGAGCTAGTTCTCAATTCATAGACAAGATGCTCATAGCTTATTAAAGCTTATGATGCACAGTGTATAACTGATATCAAGTCAGTCTGCCTTCTGCCAGGTCACTGAAAATGATGACAATAGCAGAATTCGTTTGTTTTTTTTCTTCAGCGTAATGCAGAGGCTCACTGGAAATGGTGGCAATGCCTTATAGATGAAATTCTGCTTACTTGTTCATAAATATTCTGTGATTTATGATTGACTGCATCCAAGCTTCAAGCTTGCATCTCATTCATGTAGCATTTTGTGGAATTCGGGAATGCTGGTGCCTCCAGGTTAGTGATTTTTGGATGCAAAACGTTAATGGCAGTAAGAGGATGTTTACCTGTCAGTCCTTGTGAAATGAGCATCAGCAAAGTGTTCTTGATGTCATTAAATGACACATGGTGCTTATGCTTGTTTGATCAATCATTGCTTTATTTATTATTTCTACATATATAGCCTAATCAAGTTGCATTTTAAATATGTTCTTGTATTAGGCTGATTAAGTCAAAGTTGCAGATAAATAGCAGAAAACTCTAAAAAGTCAAATCCGATATGCCTTTTAAAGTAAGTCATGTGAGTCTTCAGAGTTCAGCAAGCTGGAAGAGCTAGTGGCAGCTGTCACCTCTTAGGTGAACCTTCTGAAGGAGAATCCTACTGATCTTTTAATTAGATTCCAGATGCTGCAATGGCTCCTTTTTTTGAGAAAGGATGACAGCTGAAGGATGTGGGATGAGATCCTTCCTGGTTTGCAGAAGCAGTGACATTGTAAACACAGAACACATAATATGCAATATTAAAATAAAGTTAAGCAATACTTGGCATATTTCATTTTACATTAGTCTTGTTTTTGTATTACATTGTGCTTGCTAGTTCACCCAGTACTTTAACATACTGATTTGGGGTCAGAATCCTGTGCCTTTAACTTAGTTGCATTGTTGTGGATTTAAGAGTGTATTCCATCTTCTATTTTAAGGCATTCAATACTGTCTGCCATAAGATCCTCATAGAGAAGTTGATGAAGTATGGGCTGTAGAAGCAGACAGTAAGGTGGATTGAAAACTGGCTGAAGGGCTGGACTCAGAATGTGTTGATCAGTGGTACAAAGCCTAGACTACAAAGTCTAGTGACTAATTATGTACCCCAGGGGACAATGCGGCATCGAGTCCTGTTGAACATCTTCATTAATCATCTGGGTGATCGGGTCAATAAGTGTATCCTCAGCAAGTTTGCTGATGGCACAAAGCTGGGAGGAGCAGCTGATAACACCCGGAGGGTCATGCTGCCATGCACAGGGACCTGGACAGGCTGGTCTGGTGGGAACCTCATGCGGTTCAGCGAAGGGAAGCGCAAAGTGCTGAATGTGGCACAACCCCAGGCGACAGTACATGCTGGGGGCTGACCAGTTGGAAAGCAGCTTTGTAGAAAAGATCCTGGGGATCCTGGTGGACATCAAGTTGGATATGAGCCAGCAATGTGCGCCTGCTGCAAAGAAAGCCAGTGGTATCCTGGACTGCAAGAGGAGGACTATTGCCAGCAGGTGGGGGGGAGGTGATCCTTCCCCCTCTGCTCAGCACTGTTGAGGCCAAACCTGGAGTACTGTGTACAGTTTCCTACTACAAGGGAGAGATGGACATATTGGAGAGAGTTCAGTGAAGGGCCACCATGGTAATGAAAACAACTGGAGCACCTCACATTTATAGAAAGGCTGAGAAGATGGGACTGCTTAGCTTGGAGAAGAGAGGCTTGGGCTAGGAGGGAATCTTATTAATGTACATAAATACCTGAAGGACAGAGTCAGGCTCTTTTCAGTGGTGCCCAGAGACTGAGCAGGAGGCATTAGGCACAATCTGAAACACAGGAGGCTCTGTCTGAACATCAGGAAAGACTTTTTCACTGTGAGGGTAACTGAGGATTGGCACAGGTTGCCCAGGGAGGCTGTGGAGTTTCCCTCCTTGGAGACATGATCCTGGGCAGACTGCTCTAGGTGGCCCTGCTTAAGCAGGGGGTTGGACCAGACCAGCCTCAACCATTCTGTATTCTTCCCTCCAGTAAAAACGATTATGAGGTTATAATCTCTGTAGTTCTCATGGATTAACAAATTTGCTTCTTTGCTTTTACCGTTTCACTAAAAGTCGTGTGAGGTGATTGAAAGCAAAGTTCTGAGACAACGGTGACGGCAGAAATAGGACCAAGTGGCAGCATCCAGTCGCTTCACATCAGCTGCAGAAAAAATTGCCTGTCACTCTTTCATCGTACCATGTGAATGATTCCTAACTCTGTGATTAGCATATTAGGAAAACAGTATGTTATTAGCAGCATACTCTGGCATAGTTGAAAGATACTTTTACACTATTGCATATTGCACTATAGTTGAATCAGTGAAAGTGCATATTATTGTCCACACTGAGACAAAAATAAGTGCCTGTTCTTAATCTGAGTACGGTGGAGATTCAGACCATTTTGTTATTTACTAAACCTCCTTGAGCATTTATGAGTATGGTGAGAAAATCATTCACCAAAGGTGCTACATGGTAATATGAAGTCACAGAATATTATGAGATAGGATTGAATAAAAGCAACTGTGTGTGTCTGTGATTTAAAACATAAGGAGCATGCCTTATAAGGAGAAAGGAGAAAATAGAGGAACTACCTGTCTCTTGCAGTCTGAGAAGTCTCTAGTATTCTTGGGGAAGATGTTCTGTGAAGTAATTGTCAGGTTATTCTGTAGGGAAAATAGAGAAATGCTGTCAATAAGCTGACTATTGCAGGTGCTGTGTTCTGTAAGAAGTAGGCCAGAGAGATTATATTTGAAATGGATTAACAAAATAAATATTATGCCATCTGTGTTTGGTGGAAAGTGGCAGAGTGAGGTCTGGTGGATTTTACTCAATTCATCAAGATGTCTCTATTAGAGCAGGATCAAAGCTGGCTGAAGGCTCTTGCTGTGCAGCAAGCAGCATTTGTATGGAAGACATCAGACTATTGCACATTATAAATGCAGTGGAGGCTGTGAGTGTGGGCTGCCCGTGTGTCTAGAGCCAGGAAAGGAGGTGTGCTGAGGTGACATTGCCCAGTGCAGGACTGAAAAGGTTTTTCACTCATGGGTAGTTTGGACTAGTGAAAATCTGTGCAGGCAGGCAGCAGTGCTGAGTCAAATGGGAGGATGGAGAGTGCTCACAGCAGTAATCATTCTTGGTATTTGTAGTAAATTGGCAAGCTTCTTGCTTTGAAGATTCCTGAGTGGGTTACTGAGAAGACTAGGCAGGATTTGATGGAAAAATGGTCCTAAGGCCTGTCCTTTTTGGACAATTCGGTCAAATTCTGTGCCTAAAGGAAAGACCCTCAGTCTCAGCAGTGGGGTTTAGACCAGGCACCTGCTCTCTGCTTTAACTGTGAGAGTCTGCTATATTGCCAGGTGTTGTCTGTTTTCCCTTATCTTCATTTGGTTTCTGCCTTTCTCTCTTCTTTTCTGCCTTCAGTATGCAGAAAATTGCCTTTGTGCTTCTGTTTTCCACTACTTTTCTCGTGCAAGAAGAAAAAGTTGAATGAAGGTGAAGGAAGTCTTTACATTATAGGAGAATGGAAGTGTTTAATCCAGTTAAATGGGGAATGAGACCAAAACTCAAAGAGATTATTTTCTGTACGCGTTTGACCTATAGAGCTTCCAGCATAGTAAATCGTTGACCCCAGGAAGGTTATTTAAGCAGAACAAACAATCAAGCAAAACGCTATAATCCTTTGAAATGGTCTTTATTTATACAGGCTCGTGACTCTGTGTGTTGATAATGGGACTTAGCAAACCAAAATTTCATTGTATTTTATACAGTGTTACTTTATAGTGCTTCATCTCAGGAATACAGTGATGTAGGACAGGTGGCACAGGGTTGGTGAGGGCTCCTGTGCAATAGATAGTGGAAGAGACGGTAAGAGCGATGGTTGTAGAACAGAAATAAAAGCTCTAAAACATGACCTGTAACATAAAAAATGCAATGCAATTCATATGCCTACATTCATATATAACTAATCTTGTATTATTCGGTGTTATGGTAGCAAGTAAGTTGAGCTCTTGCAAAAATACAGTTACAGATTGTGGCCATTGCCCTGCAATACTTGAAGCCCTGCTCTGATTGTCAGACTTTAACCCTGTTGCTTTTTGCTCTTGATGACTGCTTTCAATGATAATTTAGATAAGCTGGGTATTTGCTTACCTCATGTCATCTCCTCCTTGGGTTGCTGAGCAGAATGTTTTGCCTTCAACAGGCTGTGCCCCAGTAATAACTCGTGATGTGTCCACACGCAACTCTAGAGTCTGTTTTACGATAGAAAGTCTAGAGGAGAACATTTAACTGTGCTGCCCTAGAACAAAAGGTATTTGTAGCTGTGGGTAAGGGTATGTGTTTTAAAGCTCTGAATTCAGTAGTCAGTAAATTTTCTGGGCAGAGGAGAGCATTTCTGACAGCTTTGCAGTTGGACACAGCCCACTGAAGTCACTCGAACCTTGGGACTGAGGCAGTGGCCATGTGTCTGCCACACATGCAGCTCTGTGTGGAGGACCCCAGTCACCTTTGAGGTGGGAGTGCTACATCAGGGGCCAAGCAGTGAGCTCTCTGCCCTTGTGTGTTGCTGTTGCTCTGTAGCCTCTAGTGCTGCGGCAGCTCCTCCAGCACTGTCTCCTAAATTTGATCACTATGCCTCTTTGCACATTAACTTGTGTCTTCTGACTCTTCCGCTCTGCCACACTCCTGTTAGTTCTGCATCTGGACCTCAGAACCAGGAGTGTGACAGGGTCTGAGCCAGTCCTGCCTTGGGCAGAATACTGTAGAAGCAGATGGAAGAAAAAGTCTCTTGAATTATTTTGTAATTCATTTGTATAGAGTTAGGTCATATTCTATATGCTTCTTTTATTGACATTCATTCAGAAATAGCAAGTCTCTATTTAAGCTGTATTTTTCTACCTTACATTGTTTGGGTTTTTTTTCCTCTAAATATTAGGGATATCCAGCAAGTTTGTCATCCTCTAAAACTGGCCAAAAATATACATAAAAAAAAAACCAAATTGCTTTTATGCTTCTTCATTGTATTTTTCCCCTTGTGACTTCCTAGGTCAAATGTTAGAATTGCAAGGTCTTAGTGCATTAATTTGTATTTTTGAGATGCTTAGCACACCACTTCAGAAACATAAATTATTATTGTGAAGTATATGATAGGCTTGATGGTTTGTTATTATGATAACTAATGGATCTGGTTTGGCAGACACTTCTGAGAGCAGTGATGTTTGTGATTGCTTGACATTTCTTCAATCTTTGCTTAATCCAAAGATTCATTGCATTCCAAGCATAAAGCATGGCTTTGCACCAAAAGAAAAGAAGAGTTATATTAATAATCTGAGGAATGTTTGGGGGTGCTTTTCTAGTGGCTGCTGCACTGCTTCAGAAGTATTTTCTTTCCCTTGTTTAAACAATCAACTTTAAGGTTTTCAGACAGTTCATTCCAACTGATTGAACTTTCATATAAGCATGTAACTCTCCAAAGATCAAAAATTGCCTGAGGATATTTTTAATTCAATAAAAACCCAAGCTGACTTCAGACTTACACAGACTGCATAAATTCCGAACTCCAGAATCTAATAAATCTAAAACTTTTTAATTAAAAGTGGAGATATCTCGATTTAAATGAAGTGGAGTCAGACATGTCTTTCTGTCACATTTTTGGGAAATTGCCATTTAGCTCCATGAATAGCCATTTACAGTAAAAGGGGGAAGAAGAGACTGAATAACTTGAGCCAGGGATAGCAATCCTTTAATCTTCCAGCTGTCTTGCTGGACTTATCTGTTCACAGAAAATACGACATCTCATCTGAGGACCTCCAGTGAGTATTTTGCAAAAGTATAATATAATTGACACATTTTAATCAATTAAATACAATGAAGAAGTTGCTTTAACTGCTACCAAAAATCTGTTAACACCCCAGAAGACAAAGTAGAGGATTTTGTAACATTTCTTAGAAAATAAACCTTCTATATTGTTTCTGGGAATTCACTTTCTGTCTTCTGCTCATTCTAAGAAGAGCCTAATGTTAGAACTATCTCCTGCAGCATTTAAACACATGCTTAATTACATTGTTCAGTAGGGATGGCTTGTAAAGTTGGGGCACGGGCTAGAGATTTGAGGTCCTTCCCACAGTTAGTTTTTCTTTTGACTGTGACAGTCCTGGTCACTAATTTTGAATTTTGAGTCTATACACAGGATTTTGTAGCAGGTGGTTTTTTCAGTGATCTTCAGTTTTAAAAACCATGAAATCTTGTGTTTTCTCATCCAGCCCTTTGAAGTACTTGGTCAATGCTAATCCCACTGAGCCCATTCAGAGTTTAAGTGAACACTGACACAGATTGTAGCAAGCAGTGAGGTTTGGCATTGAGGCGATGCTCTCTTAGTGTGGCATCCGCTGCTATGGCCATGGTAATTTCAGAGTAGGAGAGGATTCAGTCCAGTGTCCACAAGCCTGGTTGGTTGTTTTCATATTACCCTGGAGCTTAAAGTTGTCTCAAGTTGTGCTTTTTTGTTTGCTCGGAAAGTAGCCAGACAACTGCCATTTTTGCTCAAGAGTAAGTAATCAAGACTTCAACATGTGTCAGGACTTACTGTGGAATACAGATATTTACTGCTACCAAATAACAAAAGAGGACATAATAATTTTGAGGGGACTGCTCCTACAGAAACCATTGTTGTTTTTACAATAAAAGCTTCTTCAAGAAATTAAGAAAATATTTTTTTCACAATTCTAGTATTTATGTTGTTAATGGTGTCTTCTCTTTTTCAGAACAATAGATCTAAACAGTAGTTTACTGCAACAAGTAATAGAAAGAAAACGGGAAGTGCTGTGCATATTGAGAGAAAAGATAATAACAACTCAGAGGTGTACAATATTTGAACATATCCAGACAGAAGAAAAAGTCAGTGGTGTGATGGGATGCACTGCAAAAACAGTAAAGGTAAAAGTTGTTAAAAATCTGCGAGGAATGGAACATTTGCAGATTATCTGAGAAGAAATTTTGGTTTCTCCAGATAGGCTTTAGAGTATTTTTTGTGCTTCCTTAACATGTTGAATTTGCTGTACTGCTTAACTGTGAAACTTCACAAAGGCAAAATATTTTTTTCTTTTGCCTTTCTGGCAAAGGATGCCATCTTTTAGTGTGAGTCTGGAATGTAGTTTCCATCAACACTATCAAATTGCAATTCAGTTTCTGTGTAGATTCCTGCCTACAGCAGAACATAAAGCAAATATATAGCAATTCATTGGAAGTTGAATAGAAAAATGCATTGCTGAAGAAAATTTATTTGAAAAGCCAAGTAATCATTCATCACAAATGGTTGCAGTGTCTACTGAGTTTTTGTATTTATTGGGAAGCTATTTGGTTTCGATCATGGGACTGGAGATTAACTGCATTATGAGGATATCTGAAAAATTGCCTATGAATTGAGAAGGAATTACCAAAGCCAAAACATATGCTCATTCATTTTAAGGTTTTTTTTAAAGGTAGAGATGGTTCACTTCTGTGTACGTGGTGTGTCCAGTAGCAGAAATCCAGGAGTTGCAGGACAACCACCCTCTGTGCAAGTGCCACCTTCTGGGTAGAAGTCTCCAGCTGGGCAAAAGATATGTCAAGAATTGGGCAGCACAGGATACCCATTTCCTAGTGACATGGTGTTTCATGTGTGGCAGAAGCTGCACTCAGAGCTCAACTTTATGTTGGGACAGGGTAGCTAAGAGTTTGAGAGCTGCTCTTGGCATTGTGCTCTACCTCATTCTTCATCTGCTTCCTTTTGCAGATGTCAAATGTAACATGCTTAAGTTAGACATCACAGAGAATAAAGCACATTCTTTCTCTGTATTTTTCACCTTAGTTATGGGTTTAAGCTACCCAATATCTGAATCAGATAAATGGTGAATAAATCTGTCTTATAGGTTTCAGTAAGTGAAAACGGAAGTATGGTGAAGGATTCGAGTGTGATTCTTGAAATTCCTCCTGCAACCACTATTGCCTACGGTGTAATTGAACTGTTTATAAAACACAATGGCAAGTTTGGTAAGTGAAAGGCACATTTTCTGTGGCACCCAGTTCAGCTGTGGACAAAGCTGTCCGTCGGGCAATGATTTCTGCATTTCCCTGTGCATGAAGGTGATGATGTTGTATGGTCTCTTTTGCCTTGATAATTATTTGTGCTGGAAATGCTGCACTTCTGATTTAGTAATGCTTTTTCACTTGCTCGAGTACATTTTAAACTCAGAATTACTTAGGTTTCAGAGGAAGAGATCATCTAGCTGGAGCCCCAGCCAAGGCAGGGCCAACTTTTGAACTTAGATCTAAATTCAGAGTTAGATCAGATTGCTTGTCTGTTCTAAAGTTTTGATTATCTCTGGAGACAGAGATTCCGTCACTCCTTCGGGCAGCCTGTTATCATGTGTGATCATCAGGATGGTGAAGTTTTTTTTGTCCTTAATATCTAATGAGAATGTCCCTTTCTTTAATTTGTGTTTCTTGCCTTTTGTCCTGTCATCATACAGAAGAATCTGGCTCTGTCTTCTCTTCACACTTCCATTGGGTAGTTATAGATAGCAGTAAGGTTCTCCCTTAGCAGTGCCTTCTACAGGCTGGACAAACCTAGTCTCTCAGCCTCCTCATCTCTGATGTTCTCCAGCCCCCAGTGATCTTGGTGGCTGTTTGCCAGATTGCTCCAGTATGTGCATGTGGGGCTTGTACTGGAGAGTCCAAAACTGGGCACAACACTGAAAACAGTCTCCCAAATTGAAAATCCAGTTTCCTCAATCTGGTAGCTACACTCTTGTCAGTACAGCCCAGTATGCAGAAAACTTCAGTAACTTCAGGGACATGCTGCTTATCCTCTCAAATTTGTCGTCCTGGTCTTTTTCTGCAATTTTGCTTCTAACTAGCTGGCCCTTGGCTCGTACTGTTCCCTTCACCTGTTGGCAGGAGAGTGACCTGAATGTAAATCAACGGCCAACCACGAATGTTTAGACAACAGTCGCGCTAAGGAAAGAATCATTCATACAGGACTAGAATTTAAACTTTTCTAACTTACACTTTCATATACAGATTGCCCTCAGAATGTTTGCAGAAATGTCCTTGTCATGTTTTCTGGTCATGCTTTACTTACGTCAGGTCGAATATTTTTCAGGTTAAAAAAAATGTTGAAATTGGCTTTGGGGGGATGTAACTCTGCTCTGCAGAATCACTTGGGTTTTTCTTTCCTGTCTGTCCTCATTTAAACTCCCTGACCTAAAGGAGGTTTTAGAGGATTTTATGCAAGAAGAAAGGAAATCAGATGGACTCGGTAGAGCTGGAAGTTGGGAAGGACTCGTGGAGAGAAACAGGAGATATACTGAAGAAATAATTCAAGTACAGTTGAGATTTGAATCCAGGATGCACTTTATTTGGATTGGAAATGCAGAAGATAATTCTGCATCATTCTCCTTCAATTGACTTATGATATTATAAGGAAGTCCATAGGCTCAGGAATAGAAGTAAATATTATGTAACCTGTAAAAAGTTTCTGACATGTGGAATTGCTCTGACGTAGACTGAACACAGAGATAATGGCAAAGGACATTGACTTCATGGTTATAATAGAACTGTAATTTAGAGTAATGAGGTGCAGTTAAGGCTGTCTGACTACATAGGTGTGTAGCTGATAACCTACTTAAGTGATTTCCAGATGAAATTCCTATGTCCTGCTAGCTGATGATACATGGCTCTTGTTAATGATCTGTATTTCTCTGCTCTTTTTCCACTTCTGCTTCTTTTCCCACTCTTTTTTCATATTTAATGTTAATATCTTTCAAGCTCCAAAACCAGCACAGCTTGTTTCACGTTTTATCTCAAACAACCTATGTCTTGCCTCTTCTTTTTTAATTTGAGCTATTTTCCCTTGCCTGACTATCATTGAGAAGGTAAAGGGTAGGAATTCACAACAAAATTAAGGATTTGCCAGCAAGAATAAGTATGATGGAGCCTAAACTTCAGCTTGTTAATGTCTGAGCAGCAGTGTCTGTTTATGGAAATAGAAATGGCCTTTGAAGTTAAATCCACGGACTACTGTAGTCCTTTCTCATGAGACTGAGTGACCTGTAGCAGGTGTAACCTAGTGGGATTCTCTTCAGAGATAATTACGGAATAGGGTGCATATAAACTTTTTACTGTCTGTTTTTCTTTGCCAGTGGCAGTGCTTGAGTTATTGTTAGGAAGAATGTTATATAAATTTTCTTTAAAATGTTCTGGCTGATGTGACGGAACATGCTTGGACATTTTTATACGTAAAATGTGTGGCTTGCTTCCTCTTAAGTATCTGTAAATTGAACAGTCCTAATCTTTTCCACCTTTTCACACAAAGGAGTCTCTTTAATTGCTTTCATTGATCATCTCTGGTTTTCGTGCATTTTTGTTAACGTTTCTGAATAACTAACAAGTTCTAACTGCACTGTTGGAGGTTTGTCATCGATTAATGTAATAGCATTCAATACAGAATTCATTAACAGTCCTATTAATACAAAATTTTGAGTCCTGTGTTTTCCTCTGAATCAAGTCCCATTACAAGAGTTAACAGCAGGGTCTGTATCTCTTAACATACAGCATCATCTGAAAAGTTTGATTTCCCTTATTAGCATCATTCTGCCTCAGGAGGGGAGTCAGTTTGTCAGCACTGTCCTCCTCCTCAGGGTTTACGTGAAAGCCTTATTATTATCAATGAAAGTAACATGAGCAAGTTGGCCTGATGGTCCCTCAGCTGCTGTCCAGAGTCTTGTTGTTTTGGGAAGTTCTTAGCTTGTGTTAATCACTTTCTGCTTCTCTGTAACTCGCTCTTCTTTGCAAAGGGTTATGCAAGCATAAAAGTCTGTCTTCTTTCTTCCTCTGTGGCAGAGATTTCTTTGTCTGCTTTCCCTTAGAAAAAGCTTTTTGATGATGGAGTGCTCTCCATGCTTTCTCATCTGCTTTGAATGTCCTTAATTTAGTGAGACAGAGTCTTACAACTGCAGGAAGGTTATATTTAGGTTTTGTGCCTGGTACACGTGAGCACTGTACTTGATTAGTTACAGTTTTTTCCCCTCTTTGCTGTCAGGTATTATTTTAAAATCAAGTTTCTTTTGCTACTCTGCCTGTGTTCTCCTCAGACCTCCTGCAGAGTCCCAGGGGTACAGATTCAAATCTTGCATTTGAGCCAATAAAAGATGATCAGAATATGCATAGAGCTTTGATTGTATTCTGCATCTTTGGGGCACAATGCTGGACACACGAGCACAGAACTTGATACTCCAGCTTTCTCAATGTATTACAGAGGCTCCCTGTACCTTCCAGGAGTCCCTTAACTTGATCAAGCTGAGGGCACTGGGGTGGCAGGAAAAGGGCAGTCCTGGTTGGGTGAGGTCAGTCAGTGCTCATCACAAAGATGAGGCAGAAAGGATAATCCAACCAGGACATGTTATTTCCTCCATGAAGTTACTGCAAAGAGACAGTATATTGTAGAGTGACTCTGGGAACATGCCTAGGTGATGTCCTTTTGAGACTCTCTATTTTCCACTCATCTGGAGAACTTGAGGGTGGACTTATGGCTTAGCTGAGAAAGAGGTGTCTTGTCAATGCCATGACCAAAAGAAGCTCTGTGAAGGACTCTCAAGAGTTCTTACGAGTCTCAGAGAGTGCTGTCATGTGTCTCCATCGTGAGTGGATCAGCAGCCTGCAATACAGCATGTCAGAAATTCATACCTGCATCTCCTGTATGCAGCATTCAGGTTTTACCGTGTTGGAGAGAAGTTTTCATGGTATTTGCTGTCTACATTACTTTAGTTCACAGGAGCTGGTGTCACATTTCGTAGGTGGCACCTGCATCACAGGACCTTCATCTGTACACGCTGTACCAAACACCAGGGCTGCAACAATGCTCAATAATTCATATGCATAGCAACAGCTGGCATTCTTTCCATCTGGAAGAGACGAGACATGGAGAAATCACATGCAAGAACACTAGAAAATACAAGCTAGCATCTTATTTAGTAATTGCTTGTGTATTTTATTAATTATTGTTTTTAATTGAATTTCTAATTACAGAGTTCTGTCTGCTAGATGAACAACAAGGAGGTTTTGAAAAAGAAAGCACAGAAGGCTCAACTTATCCCCGTTCAGCTCTATTCAGAGATGCTTCATTTCTCTATCAGCCAGATGCTGTTGATAATGAGATGTACTCCGGGGCTAAAAACCTCGTTCCCAGTGATGCTTCTATAAGTGTATTGAAACAAGGTATTACCAGAAATGATTACATTACAGTGAATTAAGCAACATGATAGGGAGAAATAATCTAGTACAATAGTACATAAGAAATCTTGTTAGTTCATTTTAATAACTCTTATCAGGAACTCTTGGGGAATGCACTGAAAGGATATAAAAAATTAGTTCTGCAATAGGTATATGCAGTGGACTGTTCCCTAGGAACATCCTGAATCCATTTGTCGTAAATACGATCTTACAAAGTCAGGTGTTTATGTCAGCTCTGTTACATTCCAGATAACCTCTATAAGATCAATTATGATTTATGTTTTCATTCATAAAGGGTCACCGAAAATACTTTTTCATATTTGAAAAATACTCTATGTAGAGCTTCGTAGTTAGAGGTTAAGTCTCAAAATTACAAAGACTTAGCCTCATTATTTTCAGAGAAGCTTTATAACTGACAAAATTAAAACATGATTTAAAATGAAATTTGAAAATTGGTAAAATGGGCCAGGAACAAGTTCTTTGTTTTAGGAATGTGGAAAGAAGGGGCAGGATTGTTACTGGAGGAATGAAAAAAGGAAAAACCAATCAAGGCCTCAGAACACACTTTGCTTTTCATCAGTTCTTGGTGGAGTTCTTACAACTGGTCCTACTGATGAACATCACTTCTGTTATCTCTAAATTTCACCCTTTGTTAATGGTTGTTCAGTAGACTGTGGCCAGAATAGATATTTGTTGTCCCTATGTAAATTCTGTCATTCTCCTATGTAGACCTGCTTGAAAGGAATAACTGTCTCCATGTGTATATAAAACCCACTTACTTGTAAAAGAATGGTATGCCACTGTTCTGTGTTTTGTTTTAGCTTGACCTACCTTTGTGCCCTTCTTGCTTAAAAGGCTTGGAGATTTCTTTTAATTAATTAACCTGCACTGTCTCTTGGGGGAAAAAAAACCTAAAAAAAATTTGTTTTTGCTAAGGAATTTGAAAGTAGGTTTCCTTCTCTGTTATTTGTACAGACAGTCATACAATTGCATCAGATACAAAAAATATCTGCCTGTGGCTGGGCTTTTTTTTTCTCCAGTGAAGTAACTTTTTAGATGTAAAGGACATCTTTTAAAGAGAGCATGTTTTTTGACTGGAGTGACATGAAGAAAAATGTCTTTTAAACAAGGTTGAGAACACTTGCATGCCCATATTTTTGGAATGTGGGAAAAAACATTCCAACCTTCCAGCTGGCATTATTGATTTGAAAACTTATTTTCTTTTAGCAAAGTGGTAATTTGATGTCACAAAGTATTTAGTTACATTATCATAGTTGGATTGTGGTGAAAGAAGTGCAGTGCACAGTACATACTTCTGTTGTATGTACTGTAATGGATTCGGAATTTCAATTAAGAAGGTATTTTTGTCCTGACTATTTTAATAATAATTAGGTCAGGGGTGAAGGGCTGTAATTCTTTCTTGCACCTGATGAGATACGAGGACAACAATGTAGGATCCTAATAGATCTCTGTGTGGACTTACACCATTGACTTTGTAATTCATACTAACCACAGATCAGAAGTAAATTTGTGAGCAGAACTCGTCATTCTGCCATATAAATGTACATATTTTGGAGATAAATTTCAAGTGAGAAACTTGTGATTAGTTTGGTTAGTATTAAAATACTGCCTTTAAAATATTAAAAATACTGAACACCAAATGGTGGTCCTTGGTAGCTGTTCTTCTTTCTTAGAGTTTTCATTAAGGCTTCATTGGCTCCCTAGGAATTGTAATCAGATCTGTTTCAGCCTTGCATTATAACTTGTGCTTGTGGAAATCAGGTAGTCAGGGTGTGGTGATAAATGGGCTTATGAAACACATAGCAAAAATGTTAACTGTTTTTACTGGCATTTGTGTAGAAGTACTTAGTTTTACTTTTTACTACTTTCTTGGGAAAGATCTGTCACAGTTGAAGACCCAGTTCCAGCCCTTTGTGAAGCTTCCAGAAGACAAGCAAAGAGCTTTATATAAAACCCTTTGTGAACTCTTGCTCCATGAAGAAATGGTAACTGCCCTGGGGGATGTGGTAAGATGAAGAAACTTTGGCTTGCTTCCTAAAAGTAATTTCAGAATAGCACGAACATTCTCTTTTGCTTGAGTTTTTCTCTTTTCAAGAAATTTTGCTTATTCTTTTGCTTTCAGTTTGATGATATCTGCACAGGAGACGAGCCAGATCTGGAGGAGTTAAAACTTACACAACAAAGAGACCTCCTTGACTTCTTGCAGCTCTTAGGGTGCTGTTTACAGAGTGAACTGTTGTTGCAGAAATATCAGCCTCAGGATGAAGAACTTTTCTCAGCTGCGCACCTTCTCATCAGTGCTATCTCTGGTATGTTGTTAAGAGCCCTTTTTTTTAATTTGATTTTCCTTTTAGAAGCTCCCTCCATGCTAAAGCATTTATGGCTCTCTTTGAGCAGTTGGTGGCTGAGTGAACATAAATTGTTCTGTTCCTTTTTTATGAGTTTGGTATACTATGCTTAGCATTCCTGCCTGTGAATTAAATTCAGCCCTCAATCACCGACAGATTTTGCGTGTAAGATACACATTCCCTCAAGACTGCTCGACTCTGCTTCTGCTGAGTGTGGGCATTTGCAGTTTGGCAAGCTAATTTCTGTACTTATTGCATGCCAGAGTTCTTCCCGCCTAAGTGCTGAGAATTACAAATTAGGTGATGTCTCCTGTGTAACAGCGGATATTGTTGAGGTGCAAACTAAATTTAGCAAAAATGAGTTTAACATAGAGACACTGCAATTAGAAGGTTGTTTTGCAGTTACTGAAATGGGAGATTAAACATAAATGTCAAACAAATGCCATCCTCACAATCTAGTTGGCATCAGAGTGTTAATTAAAAGCTACCTGCAAAGTCCACAACAGACTTTTTCTCTTCTCTCTCATATATAAAGAATTTCCTGACATTAAGGTAACGAAGGGAAGTCCAGTGTAGATGTGGCACTGTGCAGCAAAATGTCAGTGTGCATCCATACACACAGTACCCAGGGAGGATAGTTTAACTCATTTGTGGAGACAGAAAAGAAATAGAAAACAGAAACCTGCTGATGTGGTAAGACTTGTCAGATGCTATTAGCAGCAGGGTGCAGTTAATTGAGTGTGTTGCATTATCACCTGACTTTGGACATAATGTCTGCTGCTAAAGTCCAGGCATAAGTGTGGATCAAGATTCAAAAGCTGTATTATCCCTGTTGCCTGTTAGGAATTACAGCCTTTTTGTTATAGAGTTGAAGGGCACCACAGGGATCATTTACTCCATCTCCCAGCCCGAAGGCAGTCTCAGCTGTGTCATTTCCTCTCAGACTGTGGTTTGCAGAAGTCATATAAATTTTGAGAGCATAGGTTCTTGATTTATTCAAGGCCTAAGTCATTTATTCAGCCTGTAGACTTGGGGTGAAACACTGAGGAGATATTTAGGGAGGAGAGAAGGATGATGGGAAGGAAATCCCCTTTTCTACTTGTGCCTTTTCTCAAGGGCAGAGGTAATCAGACCCATTGCCCATCCCATTTTTTTCTGCAGGCAGGAAAGGGCTGGATCAGCCTCTTCCAAACATCCAGCTAAGGAGAATCCCATAGCAGAGCTCCTTGTTAAAGGCCCCCTTCCAGCAGCCAGCCTCATGCAGCCTTCACTGGAAACAATCTTTCCCTATTAATGTTTCCTTCACAGAGCTGTCTGATTACACTCTGGTCCTGCTGCGTGCCTGCTGTGATCTTCAGGTTGTTCCAGCGCTGTGTTGTTTGGTGAGTAATGGAGAAGTGGCTGTGTGGCATGTGGGCCCAGCAGCAGGAATGACCATGTCGTTGGCCTCACCATGTTTCTCACCCAATAAGGGAGATGTCAGGCTCCAGTGCGAATTTCAGCCATAGGCAGTGCTTAGCCAAGGTCAGTCTGACAGTGGCAAACGAAGCAGGTAATTTACTGCAGGTGGATACCTAACTTTTAAACATTTCTCTATTTGGGAGGTTTCATGGGTTGTGAACAAAAGAAAATTGTAACTTAAGCTTGAATTTTAATTTACTAATAGTCTCACTGTTTTAAAGGCTCAGTAACAGTAATCACCTCCCTTGGGAAACAAATTCCCCTTTGATAGCAGCAGTGCTTGGGCCATGGCAAACTCTGAAGTCCCAAAACTCTGAGGCCATTTACTGAAACTGCTGAAGGAATGGTGCAGGGCATTAGAGGGATGGAGTGCCTCTCCTATGAGGAAAGGGTAAGGGAATTGGGTTTTTTCAGCCTGGAGAGGAGAAGGCTTTGGGGTGACCTAATTGCAGCTTCCAGTACCTGAAGGGAGCCTACAAAAAAGCTGGAGAGAGACTTTTTACAAGAATACGTAGTGACAGGACAAGGAGGAATGGATTCAAACTGAAAGAGGGTAGGTTTAATTCAAGGTGCTCGTAAGAAATTCTTTACTGTGAGGGTGGTGAGGTTGCTCAGAGAAGTTGTGGATGCCCCATCCTGGAAGTGTTTAAGGCCAGATTGGATGGGGCTTTGAATAACCTGGTCTAGTGAAAAGTGTCCCTGCCCATGGCAGCGGGGGGATGGAACTACCTGATCTTTAAGCTCCTTTCCAACCCAAAACATTCTATGTTTTTCTCATTTTTTGAGTTTTTTAAGCTCACTTACAAAAACAATAGTAAAATCCTTTAAATATGTAGGGGCAAGGGGAGTGATACTGTTTGCTCAGAGTGAGAGTTAAGTGTGATTTGTAGTGACAGAAGTTAAACTAAGGGAACAGATGGACAGTAGGAGGGATGTTTCTCCTTAAAGGATGCCATAGAGCTTTGGTACTGGATCAGTAAGCCCAATAGTAAAGGGAATCTTACCCTTTTGCTGCTGCCTTGTAAGCTCTACAGTGGTTTTGTATGAAAGAACTGAGCTGTGCAATGGCAGGAACAGCACTGCTTGGAAAATGTTTTCATGTCTTTTATCTTTTGTTCTCATAAATACAGCCTGATGTTGCTTCAGCCGATGGCACTGTGGCGCTGAGCAGTCCTTTGGTGGCCACTCTCACTGACAGGAGAAGATTTGATGTCGTGAAAAGGCTGTTTGCTTCATCAAACATTAATTTGGAAATGACAGAGTCTTCTGTAAAAGCTGTAACTATGAAAGAACCTCGATTCTTCCCACTTGTTCTCTATGTTGCGCTGTGTGGGCTTCATGCTTTAGGTGGGAATGTATAGGAGCTTTACTGAGTATCCAGTTTTTGCTCTAGCCTGTTCTTTCTTCTGTAGCTCCATAGTGTTGGTGTGTTTGGGCTAAGCAATAGAGCTGCTCCGTTGGGTTCTTAGGGCAGCACAGCCAGGGGTTAGGGCAGTCAGGGGGCACTCGGAACACCGGGGGTACAGGCTCTGTGCTGCCATGAGGTGTGCCACTCCTCTGCGGTTCCAGTGGAAAATACATAAATAAAGGATGAAGGGGGGGAATTAAACAAGAGAAGTGAGGAACAGAAATTGAACAGAGCTGCTGTGGTAGTTGTCAGATCTGCAGGGCAGTAGAAACCTGATTGCTTGTATTAATATGCATGGGAGAAAACAGCAAAGTACAAACTGCTTTTTTCAAGCAAGCAGACAAGCAGGCTGTGGAAATCCAGGGTTCTGCAATGCAGCAATTGTTTTGCTCCTTTAAGACTGGATGTACAGAATGCCTTTACTCTGGAGCACGTGGAATGGAGGGCTCTCAAAGAGGTACTTGATTAGGTTGTCTTATTGTTGTTTGGCGCTGCACAATGCAGGAAATATAAAATAATTTTTTTCAAAAACCAAGGCCACCTTAGTGATTTATGCATCTGTACAGCATTTCTGTTTTCTAATAAGATTTTACTCACCTCAGCAAGCTTAAATTGCATTTGGAACTTTGAGGTATGGCAATGCCTTTTGGTGTGTGCACATGAAGGGTCCCTGCTGCACACCACAAAAATGATCATTTCATCCATAGGATATTTTAAGTGCAGATACTTTGCTCATTTCTTTGATTAGTAGCAAAGCGTCAGTAAAGCACTCACTGCATGCTTTGAACTATTTTGCCTTTTTTTCCATCATAATTTTTTGTAATTGTGGATGGAACAGAAGTGCAGCAGAGATCACTGCAAATGTGGGCTTGGGAAGATGATGTTCCAGGTAAGTGGAATATCAGTGCTTGCAGATAAGACTCTGAGATGGCTGACAAACAAGCAGGAACCTATGTGATCAGTAACCAGGCCCTGCAGTGTAGGTGGTGGATAGGAGTCTGGTTGTTTCGTGCTCTATTCCCACATGATCTTGAGCAGATTGACTAAGAAGTTATCAAAAAGTTACCTCAGTTCAGCTTTCCCTGAGGACATGGACTTTGCAGAAAAGCACCGTGGAACCTTTCCATACCCCAAGAGCCCAGGGTAGCTCTGCACGCTGCGCCGTGGGCATTTCTATGTCTCATCTGTTAAGTGAAGCTGATGGTGTTGCCTGAACCTTGTGCTGGTGTAGATGGAAAGATCCTTTAGGAGGATGGAAGCATGTAACTCTGCTTCTGGAACGATGTCTGTAAATGGGAAAGTCTTCTTTTGCCAATCACTACTCAAAAGTTGCCTCTGTAACTAATTTATCAAAACTTTCTGTTCAATGTTATGTCAAAACAAGAGAACAACTTATCATTAATATAATTTCCATTGTTTTTCTTTTGCGGGTTCCCTTGGCTTTGAAAGGTGGTGCAAGATGGCAAGTGGCGGTTTGGGCATCCACATAGTGCCACTCTCCATGTGCTCTGATCTTCCTTACAGAGCTTTGGTGTGAGCCTTCTGTGCACTAAATTGTGTAACTGCTTTCAGGATGTGACTTTGTGTCACAGATGTAGAAGAGGGAACTTGTTTAAAGAGGTGGAAGACCCCCCAGAGGCTGGGTGTTCTGTGGAGACATCATTTAAAAGAAAAGGTTTTGTTTGTTTCCTGCTGTTTTGGCTTCAGATGTGATTAGGCTTTTGCCTCAGCTCAACCCACTGAATGGGCAGCCTCAGACTCAAGGCAACAGGAGAGACACTTGGGCAACAGGAGTGTGTCCCAGGGAGCCCAGGCTTCCTGCTCGTCGTGAGGGTTGCTTGGGTCTCTTGGCTCCTCGCCTCATCTGCTGCTGTGCTTTTAGGATTGATCAGTGCATCTGCAGAAGTCATTGGCTGCATTTCAGCCTTGGCTTTGTCCCATTAGGTGCTCTTTGTGGAACAGTTTCCCAGCTTTCCTCCATTTGGCAGCACTCCTGTGACCACAGAAGCACCTCTAGAACAGCAGGTAGGGTAGAATGGCCTTTTTAGAACTGAGTGAGCAGCACAACTGGGCAAAAAAAGGCAGTTTGTATGATCACCATTTTCTCTCCAGTTCCTTCTTCCATGCTCTTGAATGCAGGATTGTTACTTACGTGAATTTTAAAAATAGGTCAGACTGGAAATAAGAAGATCCAAGGGAGCAAAAGAAGCAGTCTGTCTCTCAAATAACTCCTCTCTTGCCCTTCGCTAAGCTAGGAGCATACCCTCTTCAGGGACCCAGCTGAAGCTGCACTGGCCCAAATTAATTCACAGTCCACCTCAGAAGAGCTGGATGAGCATCTACTACCTCTTGGACAATCCAGCAATTCCTTGTGACAGGCTTACCTCATACAAAAAATGCTTAGATGTGGTCTTCCCTAGGAAGGGAGTTGGTGAAAGAGCTGAAGGGGAGGGTGCTTTAGAGAAGGCTGTAGCTTGTCTCATAAAAGATTTGATTCCACATCCTGACTTACCTCCTGAAAATACCGCTTCCCTTTTCATTCCCCAGGAGGAAGGGGGAAGAATCCATACCTTTGCAATCTGGAAGGAGGTCAGCAGCCTCTTTTCAAAAAGCATGTGCTATCTCCAGAGGCCAGCAGGCTCTGCTGTGCTGCTGGGAACCAGCACTTTCCTCCTTCAAGCTGCTCAGTCCTGAGTCCCCCAGGCTTTTGTACACTGGCTAATTACAGTGCAGGCCCCAGAGAGTGACTCCCTCAGTGCTGCAGTGCTCAGAAAACAGGGCACCCAGCTTCAGCAATGGTGACGTTCACAGGGTAGCCGAAGAGGCCCCGAGGTGTTCCTGTACATGGAATGGGGATTTGGCACATGCATGAACGTGGAGCTAAATAAGACCAACTGAAAAGCTGCTTTTCTGAACGTGGAGCACCTGAGATCTGAAGATAAAAAGGCAGAGGTGCACTGACTGCTCCTTGATACCTTATTTGGCTAGAATTCAAGAGTATGACCAAAAACAATCAGGAAAAAAGCCAATTACATTTTTTCAATATTAAATCTTTATTATATACAAAAATATTTTGTTGGGAGTTAACAGAATTTCATCATTTGTACATTAACATTTTTATGTTTGGCTGTGTTTATTGTGAAAATATTAGCTGTGAAAAAGACAAGGAGAGGGGTCTTAGAAAACAAGTCACAATTTAAAAACATCCCACGTAGTAGCTGACTTTATCAGTATGAAGTCACAATGCTAAGAAGTCCCATATCCTAGGCCTGCTCTACAGTACAGTATTCAAACAATTAGGTACTAAATAATTTTCAGGTTTACATTAACAGTTTAGCTAATAGTTAACTTTTTTTTTTGTAGGAAGTTTTCAGCTAAGGAAACTATTTTTTTACAGGAGAGCAGTTATGAAAATTTTACAGATGTCAAATCCAGTTTAATTTAATATGCTGTAGAAATGAAAACAAACAAACAAACAAACAAAAACCACAAGCTTCCACCTGGCAAAACCAGTTGTGAGAAGCAAGGTAAGGAAACACACAGTGAGAGTTCTAACAGACAGTTAAACCCAAACAACCAAGATTCTACAGTTCTTAGCCCAGTGTAGGGTGGGAGAGAGGCAAACTTTCTTGTATTTTAAAATCCACAGAGCTGGTTCCCCTCCTTATACCACAGTGCACAATTGTTACACACGGGCAATATATGATGGGGGACCAGGGGCAGAGAAGGGATGCTCAACATGCATCTTTATAGGGGGAAAAACATATTTCAACAGTTATCTTCATATATAATTGTGTACAAGACCTAAACCAACCAAACAAAAATCAGTCAGGATTTTCTTTGCAACCAACAATTTGGCTGCCACCCTGGAACTGTACAAAGCAGTGCCATTCATTTTCCTCTACACTACGTATCATGAGAGGTCAAATAATGGAGAAGTTACTTGGGGTTTTGGAAGAGGCTCTGCTGTGTTTTAGGTAAATGCTGGCTACTTGTGGAATAATATTTGGCTCAGCCATGAGGACAGCCAGAGTTGCACAGAGAAGCACTGGCATGGAGCTGCTGCCGTAAAAGGGAAAAGGCTAAATGGGAAAAAGTGCTTCCAGGACTACTTTCAACTATGTTGTCCAACGACTACCCTAATAGCAAAAGGAACTCCATACCCAATGAATGTAAGAAATGGTTCCAAATACTGAGAACAAAATTAATTTACTTCAAGTGTAATTTATTCCATAAAATATAAATATTGCTGAACCCCTGCTGAATAAATTCTTTTTGTAGCTGAAATTGCTTAACAGCCTTCACCAAGCTTGGGTTTGTTTTTAAGCCTGTACAGGTACATCTCAGCTGCAATACCAGCAAATGAACTCAGAGTTCAGCAGTTGAAAATGTTACCATTTGTGGAATAGCATTCCACCATGGAGAATTCAGGTAAATTAGCAGATACTGCCTGAATTACTTGCAGTATTTACCCCTAAGTTTTACGTGTATGTGTGTGTACATGAGCACACTTTTAATATGTTTGGAAGCCAACACTGCCTGCAAAATAACCCAAACTGGTTATTTTACAAGCACTTTTTACTCTAATTTTAAGTGTCTCTCTTGGGCCTAAAACCAGTAAGTTACACTAGTTCTAAATACCAATGTTTATATTGACTACTATTTCCTCTACAAGACACGAGTGGAGAATCCCAGACACTTTCCATCAGAAAGCCTGTTAAACATACTTGAAAACTGAGAAGGACAAGCTAAAAAAAATAAAGCCGGGAAAAAAAAAAACGGGGGCCACGACTTCAGCACCGTCAGTCACGACAGTGCACCAGAGAAAAGCAAATTAAAGTACCTTTAAGTACAGAAACCCTTTCAGTGGCCCAGGAGAGGTTCTGGGGGGCAGCTGGGATCTGAGGGGTACTTAAGGCAAGAGGCCTAGCAGACTACAAGTCTTTGTATCCAGTAACCACTATGTAGACATCAATAAAGTGATCTCACCACTTTTGCAAAAATAGTATCATGAAGTTTGGCAATAACAATGTGGTAGTTGAACCCTTCGGAATTTGGGTGAGGCAGGAAAAAAACCCTGCATGAAACAAGCAGTCTGTACAGATTTGCGTGACAGATGTGACAGAGCTCCAGCTATAGTTGTTTTAGAGCTGCATTTAGAGGCACAGCGAGCGAGGAACAGCATCTGCCTCAAGGTTCAGCCTGAACGGAGCAGTAAGCTAGAGGAAGCCTGGATGGGAAACCAAGGAATAGGTGCAGGAAGTTTGAATTTATGTACACAATATTAGCTCATGAATAAGGACAGGTAAGAACCCATAGTTCCTTATTTCTGGACTGCTCTGCTTGATCGTCCTCCACTGGTCCTTAAGCCTAGCAGACAGGCCAGCTGGGCTCAAGGGGTTACCCAGCCAAGGATTTTCTGTTTCAAAGAGAAAAAAGTTTCCTTTTTCTCAGCTGAATCACCCTTTTCAAAAGAAAACCAAACCCAGATGACTTCCTGAGCACTGAGCTGCAGGCAATTTGTACAGCAAGTCACTTAGGTGTGATTTTAGAAGATGCAGTGAGTACAGAGGATGGGGAAATAAATGTCATATTTTGAGCCTATCCAAGATGTGACAGATTATATAAACACAAATTCAAAAGCAATGAGCTGATCCACCATCCTGCTTCACAAAGCTTTTGTATGACTAAGTACACAGAGCTGCCCTGATCTGAGAACACGGCACAAGTTACAGATACTGCGTTGGTTATAAATTCAATTTTCCTTGCCTACAAAGGTCTGTGATTTTGCTCCAATTTTACCTTCACTGTATATTTGCAGAACATTTTGAAAGACTTTTATAAATCTCTGCAAGATGACATATTCCATTATAATTATCCCACTTTCCATTATAATTATCCCACTAAACTTGAACTGCATCTTGTCACATGATGCAGAAAATAAAATAGACCTGCTAGTAACATTTAGAGACAGCAAGGTAATCACCTGGGTACACATGCACCAGGGTATTTACATGAAAGTTGAGACTGGTGCACACTTAAGGGAATTTTTGGTGAATTCAAGGAAATAACTTACAGGTCTTGGCATACTGACTGTACTTCTATGTATAACTTTTCATTCACAGGGCAACGACAGTGTTTCTTCTATAAGTCTCTATATGTACAGAATTTTACAGCACCTCATGCACTGTCCAAAACAGATAGAAATTACAGATAAATATAGAATTTTTTAGATTGAAATATCTGTATATTTAGAAAAATATACATTAGTAAACACAATAAATCAGGTAGAGAAGTGTACCAGTTCTAAAGTCTCACATGCAGGTACATTTCTGGATTAAGTCATGGTAGCTTAGTAATGTGATAACCAACATGAGCATTTTTTGTTTTACCATCCACATACATACATATACACAGACAACTACTTGATAATTTACTTTTCTAAACTACTTAAATATTTATCTTGTGATACATACCACATATCTTAAACATTTAGCAGCATCTTCACCTCGCTCAGACACGCCTATTGTAATCATTAATAGTCAATGTAAAACGTTTTCCTGTTAGTATCTGGAAAATTAATGTTTAGTACAGAATGAGATACATGAAATCCCAGTTATTTTAACTCCTCTGAAATACTTCAAACAGCTGTTCTATGAAATGTTTTCACTTGCTCAAAATGAGCCTTTCATAGTGTCTTTCTCCCCTAATTGCACAATGTACAGGTCCCTGTCTGATCCAGCACACCCTGGCAGGTAGGGACTATCACCACTGTGGATGTTACTGAAACAGAACCAGCACTGTAAGAACCCCCAAGAATGCTTTTTTTTAAAAAAGTAACTGTCATTATCATGCTAGTCATCCTACCAGGTAGTGACAAACTAAGCAGAATATCTGATGAAAACCTGTTTTGCTAAAAAACAAAACCAGAACCCACCACTGCAAAAAAACAAGCTAACCTCTCTCCGTCTCAACATAAAAGCACATACCAGTGTGAACCCTCAAGATTTAAAAGATGCAAGGAGTGTGGTGTTTGGATTGTTTTCCCCCTTACAACCTGGCATGTGGACACCCAAGATAAAACCTGCAGACACTTCCATACAATCATTGCCTGCAACCTAAGCAAGCCATCTTCTCTTATTGCTTAAGAATTGTACTGCTGCTCATTGGCATCTACACTACCACCACCCAATGCTCAGCCACCAGGCTGCACTGTGCCCACTGCCTGATTTAAACAAATAGTGCGAACCTGTAGCAAATGCTAAAGCTTTAGGCTTCAGCAAGTATGTGGATATTTTGGAGATTGCTAACTAGGAGACTCTTTCGACAGGGTTCTCTCTGGGATGGAAACAGAAGGGGCAGAGAGGTTATCCTGACTAAACCTTGGTGTCCATGTTTCATGTGTCTCATTTGGTTAAGTAAACTTACAGAAAAAAAAGATAAAAATAATTGATGTTTGCAGTATAAAGTACTATGGTGTGTAAACTGAAGAATCTTCTCATTCCACTCATTAGGGAAGAGTGAACTCAGCCCATTTTTGGCATCATAAATAAGAGCATTTCGTAATTTTTTCGTAATGAAAAGGCATCATATCTGTCCAGACAGCACATCTTATTTACAGCATGTGGAGGTCTCCTATGACACAATACACAAACACAGTTCAGTCATGTTCAGCATAGAGTGCCAAAAGCAAATGATTAAAATAGCCAAGCAACAGCCCTGCTATCATTTACTGCTACATACAAAACTTGATCCATTTCTCAAAGCAGCATCTGAGTGACAGGATCACAGAACATGTTTCCTGGGAAAGGAAACTAATAGTCCCATGCTGGTGCCACATTTAAAAGCTCTGCCAAACTTAAACAAAACCAGAGAAAACACATCCTGAAAAGTATAGCAGTAAAACAAAGTAGTGGTACAAATTTTCCTTAGAGAATTTCAGATTCCCTCTAAAAGACTGAAATCTCAGTATTAAGAGCCACAAAGATTTCCTGTGCTATACGCAAGTTTGACTGACGTTTCCCACATGCACTGCGATTTGAAGTCCCCTCTGCCCCTTTTTCCCCACAACAACTAACTTCATAGGCTTTGTAAAAAGTGTTTTGAGGGATTTTTTTTAACACACTTCTCCTGTAGTGCATCAACTCCATTTTTTCTTTTCCTTGTGCACATAAAAGTCTTTTGAGAGCCCTAGGAAGCAATACTGTTTTTCAATGTCTAAGCCTGTCTTCCTCCAGAAATAGTTCTGAGGAAGCTGCCTTTTGATAGCATTCTGTGTCACACTTCGGTGTTGAGAAAGAATCCAGAAGCCAGGTGCCTGTCACCAGATGGAAGAGAAATTAAAGAGATGACTCCAGTTTAGACACCTAACCCAGTACGTGATGGTGAATCTGAGTATATACAACAGCTGACACTATAATATAAAACATGGTCACAAAAAGAGCTTGTCTGAGCAACAAGCTGTCTTTTCGTTCTGTTCTCATTAAGCAGAAATTTACATCAGCCTAAGTTTTGATCGATGAACTTGAACCTAATACAAATTATATCAATGAGCCTACTGAGGGGAGAACTGTCACTAAACAAAAGAAAATACATTGTAAAACAAAAAAGGTATAAACAACATTGCTTTTTAGTAGTAGGCTTCCAATTCACAAGCTATCTAATGAAAAATGCAATTAAAAACAATGTGAGAAAAAGCACAGTAATTACACAACACTCATAAAATACAGCAGTTGATCACACACAAATATTTAAAAGATAATTTAGAACCCAGCCAGACATCACAGGAAATGAAGCCACAGATCACTATACAAATATAGAACAACGTTCTAAGAAAAGAAAATGCCTTTTTTTTTTTCTTAAAGCAATGTGTTTTCACAAGTGTGAATAAATAGTCCTAAACATTAAGTGTCACCTACAAGGCTCCACATTATCAGGTTCTCTCTCAAGCTACTTCACCTTTATTCAAATTGCACTGAATTACCTGGCATATGACTTTCTAATATCAGTACTTCAACTCTAATGGGCTAACAGGTTGGCTCCCAAGAAAGCCTAATAAGCAGCTTGCAAGGTATTGCTCTATGTTAACTTAGGAGACAGATATAAGGGAACCTACATAAAAGTTACCTAAATCAAGAGATATCAAGAACTTGTGAAACATCAGGAATGCACCCACATTATTAAGCCGAAAGAAGCTGGAGCAATGGAGCTGTTTGTTGCTGCTTTTAGTATTTAAAATTCTGCTCCCATGAAATTTTGATTTTTTAAGGAATTTTAAAAAAAAAACCAAAGAAATTAGTGTTCTTTCCTAATAAGAGCGATAGACTTTTGATCAGTTAAACACTGACATTAACAAATTTTACAAAAATTGTTTCAAGTATCCTTTTTTTAATCACAGTGAAAATGTAAGACCAAGATGTAAATGTTGAAGTGAATGACTGAAAGTTTCTTAGATGAAAAAGGCAAAGGTATTAAATCAAAACATAGAAAAATGCTTAAACGCATTTCCTTTGTGTGATATGAATAGAAAGGTTATCTGTAAAAAGTTAGAAAAATTAAAATAAATTACATATTTAAGTACACTTTCTCTTCAACATTTTTATAAAAATTCAGAACAGTGTACTTTGAATATACACAGAGTAAAAATGCACAGGTGCTGTAGGTTATCATCGGTATCTACACGTCACATTTGCTGCTGTTGATTTTATTTGTTACTTAAGCTCCTCTCAAGACATCTCAATACACCCAGCTGATAGGGACCCACTGCGGCTCCAGCCTCAGTCTCTCAATGGCAGTCTGCAGCTTCTCAAAGGCTTTGTCCAGGTTGTCATTGACAATGGTCAGGTCAAAGTAGTGGTTGTACGCTCTCTGGATCCGGGCGCTTTCATCTACTGTTTTTTTCAAATCAGTGTCCTGTGGAAGAGATTTTGAAGATTACTAAATCTAAATCTTACTAAAGATCTGATGACAAGACTTGGCAAAATCCTTATAAACACAGAAGAATATCCCTTCAGTACATATTACAAAGCTATATACTGAATGTATTTAAAAAATAAGAAAAGTTTTCATTTATAGTAAATCCACGCAGAACTTTAGTTAAAATACATTAAAAGGGCTGAAAAAGTTACAAGCTGTGCCAATAATGTTAAATTTGGCAAGAAAATGTTTGCCAGTCTTGCAATTTTGAATAATTAGAAGCACGTGAACTTGGGCTGGTGTGCACAACAGGTAGTTAATCCTTTTGTACGCACAACTGACAATCCAACCAAAATAAAAGTAATGCTTTAGGAATGACTGAGTCAATCAGTTTTGCAAATATATTTGTGCCCCTTTTACTTCCACAGAAAGCACCAAAAATCCAAGATTTAAATCAGTATGAAACAAAAACAAATGAAAGATACATTTCTATCAGAATAAAGCTCTAGAATACTATATGGCTTTTAGAGGCAGCATTTCAGCCCTGCTCACCTGACACTGGTTTGTAAACTACTGCTGCATTATTGTAGTTCTGACATGAGCTACAAAATAGGCAAGAAATTTATATTCCTACATTATGAAGCTTCATGAAGGTACCTCTGAGTACATTTTTGTTTCATTAGTCCTACATTCTTAGAAAATTTCTCTCCACTTTTGCACCATAGAATTTTTTTGTAAGCAGTTAGGAGATTTGTCCCCCTTTACAATATTTACTTTCATATTTTCAAGTCCTGACACAGTTGTCAATACAAAAGCCAAAATGAAAAAGTAAGTTTGTGAATAGCCTTTCCTTCACAGTAAATGAAGGAGACAAGTAAATGTATGACTACAAGAGCCAGAATTTTTGTAATGGAATGGCTTGGAATGCTACAAATAATACAGACAGACCCACTAACAAGCAGAATATCATACTTAAAATAACATTTGTTTTTCATTTGTTGAGGAAGTACAAGAATATGAAAGAGGAAATCATACTCTATACACATGCACAGATATGATTCAGAATCTGTAAAGACACAAAAATGCATATTTGAAATATAACTATGCTCTTTATTATTCATAAGGAGAAGTAATAGAGAGGCAAGGATGTCCCTTAGGGAATCAAATATTAGAAAGTGCAGGAAATCATTTTTATACTTGTCTGGACGGTTTTAACACTGGCTTTTTGTATATGCACCACAAAATTCAGGGGACATTTGGGGCAGGGAGAAGGAAAGGCTGGACAGGGAGCAGGACAGGCTGAGCATCCACGGAGATATTAGAATGTATAATAACCAGAATCCATGACTAAAAATCACACATTCATTTAGTGGAATACTAACCCACCCCCCATTTTATTGCTTTGAATGCCTCGTCAGCATTATTCAAGATATTGCTACTAAGCTGCAGCACTATCTTTGTGAGTTGTCAGCAAACCTCGGCTTTTCTCCAATGGGGAAGTGGCCCTGCTGAACATAGAGGGTAGTTTTCTTAACTGCTCAGTCTGGCTTTTTTCCTTTGCTCCTGCAGCTGGGAAGTTCATGTCCACACAGAATATTTATAATTTGCTGTTGCCTGAGGAAGCATGTCTCATTTCCCTCTGCTACACACCGTGCCTCAGAAAGGCAGGGAAGATCTAATTAATAAAATGGGCCACTTCGCTTAATATGACAAATCCAAGGAACTTCAGGGAAAGAGAGGCTGTTCAACACTTCCCATTCTGGCAGCTCTCAGTCATTTCTCAGTGCAGCATGTGCAAGGACTACCTGCATTCTTGGTTGTTTTTATTGGGGGTTTCTTTGTTTGGATGGTTGGGGTTTTTTGTTGTTTGTTTGACTTGGTTTACAAAAGCTGCAATATCTTTCCCAAGGATGACAGATTCCATTTTTAAAGCACACATGTATTATAAGACAAAACCGAACAAAGATTTTTGGGGGAGAGATACGGAAAGTGAAGGAAAGACATTTGCATAAAAGAACAATTCCCACCATGAAATATCAACCATTTGCTGCAAATAATCAAAGGTGACACTTTCCAAAGAACACATTACAAATAATTTTTGTAATCACACTTCCCTGCAAGAGGTTTATTTTTAAGAAAGAAGCAATCTTCCTTATACGTAGTATTTGATTAACTTTTACTAAGTAATCAGCAAAAGTCTTGCCTGATTTTTCTTATAGACATTAATTTCAGAACAAATTCCACCTAAAAGAAAAGGTAAACATTTTTTAAAAAATCTAAGAATAGCCTGTTCAAAGCAAATAAATAAGAAATAATCTGCTTACAGTGAGAAGTTTGGTTGTAATTCCAGCATCCACCACAGCCTTGTGCATAGCTCGCAAAGTCTCCAACTCTGGAGCAGCAATAAACACTACATAGGGCATGAATTCTGAAGTCCTCAGTATTTTCAGGGCCTAGAAGCAAAGAAAAAGAACAAAACCCCAAAGTTTGAGAATGACTCACCACATATCCCCTTTACTTAAGGGGCACTGCAACTAATCTGTTACAATGGACAGGAACACATAAGCGAAGATTCTTATTTCTATTTTAGAAACTCCTACACAGCCTTTTGAAATGCTTGACATCCTTCCTTCCTTGGCTAAAAAGATTATTTACTACTCTGCAAGTCTCCTTTTTCATGCAGAATTTAGGCTGAGTTTTTTCCATCTTTCTCTAACTCATTCCAATGCAGTGGCACAAAGGCATGAATCCAGTTGATATTGTAATCTTGAAACCAGATAAGAAGCCTTCAAATTTTAAGGCATACCTCTTAAACTCTTCAACGTTATACTCCTACATTTGTAGTGGAACATTATAAATGACATACCTGTGGATTTACGTCCAAGATGCAGGTCCTTCCTGTCTGAACAACTTCAAGGATGGAATCAATTTTGGTGCCATAAAGATTTCCTTCATATTCTCCATGCTCTAAATATCTTCCAGCTTTAATATCCATCTCCATTTCAGCTCGTGACACAAATCTGTACGCTTGCCCATCTTTTTCATCATCTCTTGGCTTTCGTGAAGTAACTAAACAAAAAATTTAAAATATAAATTGAATGTTTTCTTTTTATATTTGGAATAAAAATATGAGACTGGACTGCCTATTAAGTTAGGGAGAATATAATACACATTAATATACAATTGTAATTATTCCATCTACAGATTAATTCATTATTCTAGTGTAAGTTTTAAAACTGAGCACAGCCCCTCCTGTTCCCTTTATTTCTATTCTTTCCTATATGTTTCTTACTCATTTGCCTATTTCCTTTGTATTACTCCTTCACACCATATACAATACTCATTCATGTTGTATTTTTAGTTATTCACTTAAAATAATTCTTTAAGTGACTTGGAAATCAAATGGAAATTTAATTCTCAAATGCCAAATGTACCTCTGAAAATAACTGAACACACAACAAGATCTGCCTCATCCCACCCCCAAACCTTTGCCCACTGTATTTGCCCTTGCTATTCAGGACAGAATTACCTAAGCTAGCTATAAAGAAAGTTACTGAAATATCAGAAGCAGCCCCCACTGTTGCAGAATCTTAGTGGAGGCCAGCTGATGCTGCTTTCCAGGACAACTTACCCTTTAAAATAAGGTAAATTCCTTGCAGAAAGATTAAAGCCAATATTTAAGTAAAGCATTATCAACTCTCTTGGGTATTGACTAAACTGTGCAGTACAGACATTATTTAAGCAAGAAAGTAAAAATAAAATAAAATACCCTACTGAATTATTATTGACTTTGCAATCCTATCACCATATTAACTACCCACTATTTGTATTTAATCAGATTTGAACTCTTGAACATATTAAATGTAACAGTGAATGGATTCCTTTGGTAATACTTTTACCAGCACTTGGTGCAACTTGGTGATACAAATGGAAAGCAATCTCTCCCTTCCAGTAATTCCTATCAACTTCACTATGATAGAAAACTCAAGTCTCAGGGAAAATGATCTTCTGAAGCTATTAATGATAAACAATATTACTAGAACATCTGGTTTTAGCCATAATTCTACAGAAACATTAACACTATAATGGTTAATACAATACAAAAAAAATATTATCCTATCAGTTTGAAATAAATTTTAGAGAACAGGATTTAACAATTTACAGCCAGAAGACAACAGGTCAGCTACCTCTGTTGAAGAGAAACCACAGCACCAGTGCTGGATTAGAGCTCAACACCAAGAACATGGTTGTCTCCATAGCACTACTGATTCATTTCAGCCATTTACCAACCCCTAAAAAATCCCACATATACAAGTTTGTGAATAACCTGGAGAATTTTCTTCTAATAAAGAAACTGAGACCAACTAAAATTACTGATTACTGATTATCCCAGTTAAAATCTAAAGCAGAGAGGAGATTCTACATACAATAAACTAGGTACTGCACGTGCATGATTAGACTGTCAAGTTAATTTTTATGTGTTTGAAGTGTGTTCAAGAACTCCAAGTAAAACTATTTTAACACTGTTACATTACTTATATATATTTAAGCATTTATATAGCATTTTAGAGAAACAATTCTTAGGGTTTTTTTAAAATGGAATAAGAAGAAATAAAAAGTCTCTTACTATTTTGTCAATATAAAATAATGAGGTTCCAGGGTAAGATTTCCTTAAAAAAGTAACACTGAGAAGTCAACCTTGTTATCAGTCCTATACACCAGTTCTAAACACCCTGGCTAGTTTTGGTGTTAGAGATTCAGAAAATGAGAGAGACTGGTTCTCTCATGTTGCACAATTCACCTTTCAGACCTGTCCCTCCTCCTCTGTTATCATCAGATCTACTTCTTCCCACTGAAAACAGAAGGGAACAGACTGTTTTTGGAATTCTGAAAAGCATATGGTGGAGAATAATAATGTAGCTAGAGTGGACTTCTGTGGTCAGCAGTCAAACAGGAGGGAGCAGTTAAAAAACATAAAACTCTTGTGAATGAGCAAAGTATCTGAAAGGAAGGCAAGGAAACAATACTTCAGTAACGGAGGAGCATTTTTTTCTGCAGCTGATAGAGAGAAAAAATGAAGGACCATGGACTTCAAGCTAGATATATAAAAATAGCAGCTTGTTATACAAATCTTGGAGAGCACGAACACTTCAGTTTTATTGGAAGTTTGTTGCTATTCCCTACCTTTCTAATACTAAACCAACAATTTATAATGCCTAGGATGCTTTCACAGGTGGAAAACTAAAAGGCAGACCTGAGAAACTCCACTGGCTGTTCCTTACAGAAGACTACTAGAAACTTCTGGAATCTCCCCAGTAGGGGATGGTGACTGACTGTCCTGGTTAGAATGGCTGGGACCAATTCATCCCTGGATGGGTGTAACCCAAAACTGTGTATTCTATAGCCTCCATGCCATTTCCCAAAAACTGCTGTCAGTAGAGGCCTGCAAGGTGGGAAGATGTTCCTGTACCCTTTTATGGAATTCCCCGCTCTGATACCCTTATATGGAAGAGGGACTGAGCATCCGCATGCCCTTTTATGGAATTCCCTACTCTGAGGGAGGGACTGAGCACTCCCGCCTGAACTGGAGAGTATATAACTGGGAGTTTCAGAGCCTTGCCACCTCTCGTGGGATCCAGAGGAATACTGCAGACCACCGCGTTCAACCAGACTGAGACCACCACCCTCGACTGGACTGCAATCACCACTTCTGACCAGACTGCAGCAGCTCTCCCACCAGCAGGTTTTATCCCCTCTCCCTTTGCTTTGGACTCGGGGGTGGGCCAAGGTACACCACTCTTGTTCATACCCCAGGGTGCTGGGTCGTACATTTGGGTTTTGTGGGTTAAAACCAATTGTCTGTCTGTATAATTGTACTTATTGCATTATTTTAATAAATTGTTATTCTGACTTATAAATCTCTCTTTTGAATTGAGTTCATTTTCCCTTGCTGGTTAACTTTTAAACCAGCACGCTGACACTGAAGAAACCACACACTGAAAAACTGCACAGACAAAAACTGACTTTCTGCAGCATCAGTAACATTTAACTGCTACTTACAAATATTTTCACAGTCATCATATGTTAGTTCAATTGTCTGAAAAGAGAGTCTTCATTTTCCCAATCTATATAATTTTTATACTCTGACAAAAGTAATCCTACACTGAATCATTGGGATAAACATCAGGTATTTTCCAGATAATCAGAGACTTAAAGTATAATATGATGATAGGAATGCTGACAACTTACATGGCACTGTAGTTCCAAACCTAGTAGGATTCAGTACTATGAACCTGTTCTTTAAACTTCTTCGCCCCACTCCTTGGGCCCCAATCAAGACCAGTGTTTTCCTTTGAAAAGGAGGCATTTTGGCCACTTCCTCATAGATCTGGATTTCATGGCGATCAAATTCTACATTGAGAAATGTACAAAAAAGTTTAATACACAGTCAGTGCTGTAAGAAAAAAAAACTAAGCAGTCCTGCTATATTTCAAAAGACCCCATGTGAATATAAATAGTAATCAAAGGGCAGTAAGTCTAATATGAGCTTTTTTGCTTTAAATTGGTTTGGGAGTGAGATAGCTATCCCTCCACGGACAGCATTAAGGTGAGATTCTCACGTTTACTTCCAAGGAGAAAATCTGAGTTTGATCAGAAGGGAAAAACCGTGATTAACAATTAATTAACAATTAATGAGTTTTCACAGAATCACAGGATGGTTGAGGTTGGAAGGTACCTCAGGAGGCCATCTGGCCAAACCACAATGCCCAAGCAGGACCACCTGGAGATGGTTGCCCAGGACCACATCCAGACAACTGTTGAGTATCTCCAAGGAGGAACACTCCACAACTTCTCTAGACAACATGTGCCATTGCTCGGTCACCCTCACAGTGGAAACTGTTTTCAGAGGGAACCTCCTGCATTGTTGCTTGTTGACTCTTGGCCTGTCACTGAGCTACTCTGAAAGAGCTCGGCTCCATCCTCCCTTCAGGTATTTATACACATTGATGAGACCCGCCCTGACCCTTCTCTTCGTCAGGCTGAACAGTTCCAGCTCTCTCAGCCTTTTCTCACTGGAGAGATCTCCAGTCCCTTCACTACCTTTGTATGCCCACGTCTCTCTTGTACTGGGGAGATGCTCAGTACATTTCAGGTGTGGTCTCACTGATGCCTACTAGAAGGGAAGGATCACATCCCCTCAACCTGCTGCAAACAAAGCTTTTGCTTTTCTTCTCTTTTAACGCCCAGTTTTTCTCTGACTTCCACCTACCAAATGATGCACTCAGCACAACCACATCTTCACTGGTTACTATTGCTTTTAAACCATAAACACTATCTCATCTATGAAATTTATGATCAAATATTTTACTGCAAATCTTTAGCATTAGATACATTAGACTCTGCAAGTTTAGAAATCTAGACAACTTTGACTCATATGTAATATTAAGAGATACCTGCATTTCTTGTAGTGAGATACATCATCTTTTTCTTTTTTTTGCTGCTTATTGTTCCACAAAAAGGCCCTAAAAATAAAAAATTATATGAACTAGCAATTTTTGTTAAATATGTTTTTCCAAAGCTTACTTACACAAATATATGAAATTTTAGATTAATTTAATATAAGGACTATTTTAGAATTTTGTATGTTCAAAGGCAGGAGATCACATCTATTTACATACACATCAAATAGTATAGGAAGAACTGAACACAAAGGAAAAAAATATTTTCCTGCAAAGCTTTGTACAAAGCAGCAGGAAAATCCGCGTTTTGTTAAGTAACTTTCAGTGCATACTAAAAATCCCATAATTTAAAAAAAGAAAAGTTAATTCTTATGCATGTCCCACCTCATTCAGGTTTTCATCAGCAGATGGCAAAACTGATTCAGGTTTGAATCAGTTCATCCCTGAACACTAAGCAGAGACTTTAGCCTTTGTCCTTCAATCAAAGTCACAATATAATATTTAGCATTTCACAATATTCTGTGTAATCTCACACAGCAGTTTTTTATTATTTATGAAGGCAGGAAAAGCAAAACAAATGGAGCCAGAGCAAAAGCTACACCTGAAATTCACTAAATCTCACCTGAGTTGTCCCAGTCCCTCCTAACAAAGGCCTTTCTCTTCTCTTCCAGGAACTGGCTGGGAATTAGACCTGCACTTCCTCCTTCTTTGACATGACTAGCCTGGGGGAAAAATAATACAAAAAAATTATAACTTGTGAGAAGTATTGTTCTCATCAACATGGTGTTGACTTGACTTCCATACCACCAGAGTTTCTCAGTGGTCAGTATTGATACATTTATTACTGAAATTTGGAAATTCAAAGTCAGATGTGGATATTAAAATTCTCCTTTACAGTAACACTGCCTTGCCATTGAGTATTACAATTCTGGAAACTTAAATAAAATAGATACAAGTTTCATTACTGGTTCCCATTAAGTTAGTAAGCTCCTATACCTATAAACCTTTAGCATGAAAATATAAAATGGAATTCTGTAGCTCCAGATATTGAACTCTCAGGTGACAAAACTCAAGATTTTCTAGTACACAGTACACTTATTTTGTCTTTTGAGCTGCTCCAAACAGGTTCCAGTGCAGCTTATTTCACAGTGAATGCCATTAACACATGCCTTCAAACTTCTTTCACTAAGTAACTACACATTTAAAATCTTAGTAACTCAAGTATTCCTTGTAATGAAAATTTGGCTAAGATTCTCTATAAAATAATTTCATGGCAAGCTCAATTCTCAGCAAGCTTAACATGTACAAACACACAGTTATGAAATGTTATAATTCTCCATACATCTTTTGCTTGCATAAATCTTTCATTTGCTAATAGGAAATGTTTGCTTTTCAACTTGTATGCTTTTACCTATGACTAACTCATTTTTTACAGTATGAAGTTTTCATTAACAGTCTGGCATTTCTAGAAACCACAAGGAAAAAGTAACTTTTTTTTTTCCAGCGGCATGATCTGCATAGCAATACACTATAGCAATTTAATACATTTCAATTTTGCCACTGATCAAGTACTGAAGATTTATTTCTCTTGGACTCCCACAAGTTACAGCTGGAGAATTTGAAAAGCAATACAGAAGTCAGCATGGTAGCTAAATGTCAAACTATTCCAGAGTTTTGGAGTGTCTAACTTCTGAAACTAATTAAGTTGGCGGTAATAAATTTTCTGCCTTCCCTCACACTTTTTATTCTCTTTCTGTCACTGACAAGCAACAAAATTCAGCAGCTGATTATGCATACTCAAATATTTTTGTTGCTTTTAAAGAAGTCATATATATTGTTCTCAAGTAATGTCTGGCTCTCTACTGCTTTTTACCTTGCAAAGGGTGAACAATGTAGGGCTGGCAAGGGAAATTAATAATGCTAAACTCTTTGCCACTTCCAATTCTGAGTACCTCAGTTGAAAAAATCCTAAAGGTTCACTCAGCCCACTTTCAAAGGCACTGATGATGTTTAATTCTGTGTATAGTGTCTTGGAAAAAATAAAAATAGCAGAAGCACTGGATTACATTTCTACTGAAGGACTGAATGTAGAAATATAACCTTAAAGCAGGATGAACTATTAACATTTGAAGTAGTGCCAAACACTATGACTATGAACATGCATGATACAGCTCACAGACGCTGATCACCACTGTAGAAATAAAAGATACAGCTTCTCCAAATAGCTATTCTCACCCTTCTTCAAATCCATAAGATTAATTTCCCTCTTTCTCTCCTCAACTCTGAGCACTCAGGAAGGAGTCCACTTCTTCCACAGTCACTGTCAGGAAAGGCTTACCACAATTAACATAGTCAACCTAAGACTTTTTACTAGAAATTGTCCACTTAAACTGATTTTGGAACCTCCAGGCTATGATAAAAAACAAAACAAGTAGCCCTAACAGCAAAATAAGCCTTACATATACAATTTAAAACATTTCATTTCCTCTAGTTTCAACTGTTAATATCTTGATATTAGCTTGAAACTGGATTGCAGTGTAAATATTTTTTCTTGTATCTACTGCTAAATAGAAGCAGATCATAATTTAAAGAGTTTATTATTAAGGCAACTACTGATGCTTTTCAGTTTTTTATTTTATTTATTTTAATATTTTTACCAACCTGCCACCAATTTGGATCTTCCCGGTTTACAATCTGAAGAATTTCTCCTTTAGAAAATTTCAAACCTGCTTCTTTGCATGGAATGAGGTTGTCATTATATGGATTATAATCAAAATGACACTTCACAAAAACCTGAAATGTGCAAAAATTAACAAAGCTAAGACATTATAAAATACATTCTGACTAATTTATCTGTCAAACTGAAGTAATGTCTTTACCTAGAGTATAAAAAGCTTGACATGATGAAAGTTGCATTTGATATGTAAAATACAAACTAGGGGAAAAAAGGCATATACCAGCTGAGACAGAATAATCAACAATGCAAACCTTGGCTGAAAAAGCTTCATGATAAAAATAAAAAAACAACTGCTCCATTTGGACAATGTATTACAAAACACTCATTTTTGCATTTCAGTATACACAACTCAATTCGTGTTCTGACTTTAAATTACTTAAAAATGTAGAAAAATTCTCAGAATGTGAGCACTGAATTCAAGGCTTGCGGAATCTTAAGAATTATTTTTGCCATGAACTCAATGTTTTAAAATAGACAAGATACGTGATTGCTTAAGATTCAAATTTGATGCAGGGGAAGAAACAGTAAGGTGCATCAGTTGACTGGAAACATCTTTGACTTTCTTTGTATCAGGCTGGGGAGCAGAGGAAGCACTGCCTTGAACACAGCACATCATTCCCTCAGCCTCTACTCAATGTAAGCATAGTCACGGGCATTAAGACCCACTGAAGGAGCATCTTAAAAGGTGTTTCAAAGGCACTGATTTAGAGCAACAAGTTACTTCTGCCATGGAGAAACCGGCAGCCTGCAGCAACAACAAAAGGATAAGGAATAGCCACCATCTAAGTTCCTATGTAAGCCAGTGGGTTCAAGCTAATCTGTTGAATTCAGTATGTTTCTGAATTCCATGAAACGGATTACTTGGATGCCAAACATGTTATAAACACACATGCAGAGTTCACTGCATGTTAGTGTGATTGTGGCTGGGTCATCAGAGGTCACTCGATGTCAAAGAAACATGCTTTATATATAATATACAAATGCTCATCAATTTCAGATAGATTTTTTTCAGGCAGGCATATTGGATGTACCACATTAAGGTAATGAATAAACACATCACAAAAAAGTAATTAAATTAATACAGGTATCTACATTTTAGCCTTCTTCCTAGCACTATATACACAAAATAATCAAACTATGTTTAATCCAAAATCTTAAAATAACCTTACATAATACAGTACTAAGAAGAAGTTCTTTTGACAGAACCATTAGAAATGTGCTACTCACCTGTTGAGGAATAATGGTGTCTCTGTAGCTGGGAAGAATCTTCAAAGTGACACTGCCACTAATGTTTTTCAGCAGTTCTTGCAATTCTTTTGGATTGTTTCCAACCTCATGGCCATTCACCTCTTTAATAATGTCACCTACATGCAGAAGACCTTGTCGATCTATCATTCCTCCATGAAGAATTCGTGCTATTACCAGATCATTGTTCTCAACTCTAAATGTAACACCCTGAAAGAGAGATGTGACAACCAATTTACCACTGTTTGAATCTCAGTTTCATTTTACCATTATCTCAAGCAGAAACACACAGCTATGGGATATTCCACCTACTCCAATGAAAACAGACAGTAACAGTTACTACAGTGTAAGAGCTCCCAATACACAGAGAAGCATCAGGTGGCATAAAAGTGCTTTCAGACAGGGTTTTCATATGACTGAAAAATGACTGTGTTGTTCTCGGCTGCATGCAACCCTGTCATCTTGTCTCGGGACCAAACATGTTGTGTTAGTCAGTTATGCTAGCAAGTCCTTCGGCCTAGTGACTGTTTATTCACTATCCTGTTATATCTTAGAGAGAGAACACATAAGTATCATTTATTTAAATTAATTTATCATTTATTTCAACCTCTCAATACGGATCTTATGACCCATTAAATTACACAACATAATAATGTAAATAATTAAAACATAATGCAAGAAATCAGGTACATGCAAACATTTTCAACTGTACTAATCTAAAGACAAACTCATCTTCAGTTACTTACCAGTGGTTCTCCTGCTCTTTTGTGAATTCCAAGGATACGAATAGCATCTACTGGAACAACCTGGTTGTTCACTGAAGAATTATTGACTTCTGGGCTAGAAGGAGGGGAATCGTAACATTTTGAAGCGACAATATCATGTGCTTCCAAGAGTGACTGCAAAAGAACAGAAAAGGTCTTTTTTTTAAATCCTGAAATAATCATTTGCAAAAGGATTTAGTGCTGAATAATCTTTTGGGACCAGATCATAAAACTCTCACTTCACATGGAATGAAGAAAAAACTGACATCAACAGTGCTCACATGGACTGATAAGCCTACTGTCTTGGCAAATATGCTCTCTTTTGTAAATACGAATGCTCTTCTTAAGGAAGTACAGGAGAAATGTAATTAATTTGGGAGGAATGTGTGATCTTGCCAGGGAAGGAGACAGAAAAAGGAGTACCTAAAATAGTCTTTCACCTAATGAGAACGTATCCCAGCAAATGGTTACAGTAAATGAACAACCCACTGCAAAAAAATGAAGACAGCTCATCATTAGATACTTGTGTTTAATGTAGTAAAATTTTCCTCACCAGTAATTTGGATAATTACAGGTAAGGAAGGATTTCTAGCAATCTGCAGAATGAATGCTTCCTGCTTTCACAAAGCCAAGGCAGAATGCTAGCACCAAATGAATCCAAGTTGACAGAATTTACTTTCTGGGAGACAAGAGCTCAGACCTTATAGTTAAAAGTGTTTTCACCGGTCTACACAAATACAAAGCCAAAGGGGGAGATCAAAATAAACATTAACATGCTTGGAAGACAATGCAATTTAGGCATGATTTTCTGATAAAAGATACCTTAAGATTTAAAGAAAAGTTTCTAAGACAATACATACAGGTAAACCAAGATCAAACTCATGAAAACAAGACAGTGGAGACTTTCTGTCTTCCTGTCACCTTGAAGTGGAAGGTGTCCCTGCCTCTGGTGGGTCAGTTGGAACGAGGATCTTTAAGGTCCCTTCCAACCCACACTGTTTTATGATTCTATGAGAGAAACAGGGACACCCAATACCTATCACATATAGTAGTTCAAGCTAAAGCGCCCTACAGCACAGAGAGTCACACCGACAGATACAGGGAGAAAAAAAGAAGCAAGCAGAGAGATGCCTACTAGCCTCAAACAATGTAGCTTTGTTTCAAACAGTGACCTGGTGAGATACAATCTTAAATCAGATTACTGACTGGTGTCATATAAGTAGCTAAAAAGGGAAGACACCACGGGGACTATCACTGATACTGACATGCACATGCCAAAGGAAGACAGGGAAATACTGTAAAGCAGAGCAGGCAAGTAGGTAACAATGATTTTGCTATGCAGTCCACTCCATCCTTCTGTAAGCCACCTTCAAGCTAAACATTGTGTAACCACATTAGTTTAGTGCTAAACTCAGCATACAAGCCCTCAAAGGGTCACAAACCTGAACAGTCATTTTAATCTGCCCATTACACAATGAACCTGCTGATATTTCAACTTGAGGTTAGAAGGAAGTATTAATTCACCGATTTTGCCCCTTCCATTAAGACTGTAAAGACAGCTGCTTATTGTGGCTGCTCTGATACTCTGAAATCAAATTAAATAGGAAAAACAATCATTTATTTAAATCAAGCAGCTGTCAGATGGTAGCAGTTTCTAATTCTTCACTATCCAATCCAAACTAGGAGAATAATTCTCTCTCTGCCAATGTTTGCAAGCAACATTTTTTTTGGATCTTTCTGCATTTTCAAAATGAAACCAACTACCATCAGCTACACATTTTTTAACACATTACCACTGATAAAACCAGGTAGATACATCACCATAATAATTCCAGTTTTCTTTTGGTCACGTGCTAGAATAAATTGTTCCCAAACTTTCTAGCCACAACCACTATACTTTTCATGGAGCCTTAGACATAACTATACTTGTACAGCTCCCTGCCCTTTAATGGTAATGCAATTTATGGATTATAATTTGATCCACAGTCAAAATGACTACTAAGCTAACAGTCTGTGTTATCCTTTTAAAATTAACATGCTCTGTTAGATTCTTCAGTTCTTAAATCTGATCCCATTCCACATTCTGATACTTTTAACCACTCAGTTTTAGGGATCAGCAAAAAGTCTTTTAACTGCTACTTAACCATCTCTCAATCACAGGATTTTTTTTCTGCTATTTCATGGCTGGGTCACAGAAGGACTATCAGGAACTGTACACTGCTGCCCAGAACTATAAAGTGGTTTCTTTAAGAAAAGTAGTTCATTGGTTTCCTTGCAATCATAGTTCACTTATTATCATCCCACTCCTAACTCTCAGATCTGAAACTCAAGAATCTGTGCCAGTTTTATGAGGCTGTTTCCAGCCAGCCAGGTCATGGCCTACAATCCTGAAGAACACTTAAGCACAGCCACCTGGCAACAGGGGCCATGTGTCTGTACCACTGCAAGACCCCTCGCCAACTATGTCGCTAAGTTACTTTCTTATTTCAGTAACGTGGCTGAGTGATCTGAGAAATACAGTTGCATGAACTTCTCTTGTTTCTTTCTTGTGGTATTGGAAAAAGTGATATCCCGTGCCCCTGCAACTCCAGAGCTCCCCTGGAATCTGACCTTTCCATATTGGTCCTGGAACACTTATAAAACCACTGCCAAAGTCTGCAAAACAACATGGACTGAACAATTAACAACCATAAAACAGTTCAAAGTTTCCTCCATACAAAATTTCCTCCTGTAAACAGGATCAGCTGACTATCCAAGACTGGATAGCTGTAGAAACGTTCTCATGGAAAAAAATGGCAGTGTTGTCAGAACAAGACATTTAGAAGAACTCTACAAAGCACAAGAGATATCACACAAAAGACACATAGTCCTGTGGCAGACAGTATGATCCCTTTATACAAGATGCTGTCATAAAATAATCCATAAACTTAGAAGATATTGACTTCTTTACAGTAGTTTCCTGTGGCTGCACATATTTAACAGGTAAAAAAACTATTTAAAAAGTAAGTAAAAACTCAGACAAACATTAAACATCCAAGGCTCTCTGCAGTGCTGAAGCCAAGTTCAAATTCAGAATTTGTTTTTCTTAAAAGAATTCTCAACACAATGTATACATGTTATGAAGCATTTTTAAAGGCTATTCTGAAAACGTGAGGAAATCATTTATGATCTTAGAGAAATCAGGCAGGCTGGTAAGGAGACAGGAATATGTGGGGGAAATAATCCTATAAATTAATATCTGCGTAGGAGGCAACTTAAGATCACTTTTCGATATGAAACATTTTAAAGGTATGATCAGCCATGATAAACCTAACTATTAGAATAAAATATTGGCTGCTTTTCAGATTAAGTATTTTATTGCCAGCAGAATCTACTATTTAGGCTAAATGGCTTGCCTAATTCTTGAAAAGGTGAAAGTAGCTGAACAAGGTCTTCCATAAGCAGCAGAAGTGATTCTTCTGCATGTTTAACCACTTTAAGAGTCTGGTAATTTTCAACTGTTTCCTCTTCCCTCAAGGCAACCTCTCTTACCACTCTTCTCTTCTGCTCTCCAGCCACTGCCTGCTAAGACTTGCTACAGCCTTTGCCATGTGCTGCCTGTGCCAGCTGGCTCTTCGACACATATGGGCCAGCCATCAATACTGTGAAACTCATTAGAACTTCCACACTTTGACCCCTGAAAAGTTCAGTTAAAACCAAAAAGAGTTAAAACCAGAAGGGAAGAAAAGGAATGGAATGAAAAGAGAAACAAGAAAAGGGAGGGAAGTCAGGCAAACAATCCTATAGCCATGCATGCACCTGTACTCCAGAAGCTAGTCCTTCCCAAATGTTCTACTATAAAAATGTGTAAAAGAAATGAAGTCCTGTAATTTGATATTTTTAGCACTAAATGATACATTCAAATAAGCTATTGTAGTGATGATCTGTATACCACATTTGATACTTGCATGCTAAGGTAGGTTACAACTGTAAGGTGATGCTGTGATAAACTGGCACCATTCATTTGTAAAATACTGAATCAACCTCTAAAACTGTTACACAATAGTGTCCACGAAACTTCAGAAGAGTCAGGGTGCCTTGTTTACACATTTACTGAACTGGAGAAAGGATACAAATGACATTTTCTATAATTGCAATTGACATTGTATTTTTCCTTTTTCCCTTCTTGCAGAATTTGGAATATGCCGCTTTGCACCAAATGAGGCATAAAAGATAGCACTTATTTCTTGAGTAGTTAGGTAATTTTCTCTTTCCTTTTCAGAGAGGGAGACATATAGCTTCCCCAAGCCTTAGAAAGAATATCGTATCCACAGTTTGGTCTGCAAATTGCCCCAGAAGCTCTTCTAGAGACACCATAACTATATCAGTTAAATAAAAACATTTAATCAAAATAATAGTACTTCAGTTTCAGTTGGTTTTGTTGCCTGCCTCGTCATGGGTGATGGAAGCACAAAATTAAGGGCCAAAAAGTATGCTCTAATTTTAGGCTTCAAAATTGAATCACAGCAGATATACTTCAAAGAAGTAGTTTTTTGCCTGTACACAGCAGCCAAAAGTGCTCATTGTTTCTGCAAATGATACTGAAGGCCTCACAAAAGGCACTTAGAAAATATATTAAAAAATACAAGTTAAAGCTGCTTCAGACTTTTTTTTTAAAGGAATTCTAATTCTGACAGAGTGATTAATAGGTTAGTTCTCCAGGGCAGCATTTAACTATATCTTAACCATCAAATAGTCTTTTCTCTTCCTTTCACACTTTTTTGTCCTTTCTGTGTTCTCCAGGTTTTGCAGCAAATGAAGTTGGGAGCTCTAGAAATAGCGTATTGCTCTTACCTACCCATGACCCACCCAGAAAGCAGCAGCACGCAATAATCATGACATGAATTTTTAAACTGGGTTCCAAGGAAGAGTCAACAAATGGCAAAACAGTAAGTCTGATGTTGATACTAAACAAATTAGAAGTTTCCATAAAAACCAGAATGACTGGACAAAATAGATCACGGGAAAGCATCAACATGCTTTAATGAAGGGAAGACATGCTTCTCAGATCTCGTAAGGTTCCTTGGAAGAGTCATTAGGCACAGCAACAAGGCAGTTTAGAGTTGTTAATACAGATCAATTTCCATAAGGCCTTTGATAGAAGTCTTTTAAAGAAACAAAACTACAATAGGATAAGCAGTAAGACTCTCGAGTGGAAGAAAATATTGGTTAAAAGACAGAAAAATTGGTGCCAGGAATATAGTATTATTCGTTTCCAGAATTCATGTCACCAGGGGATTTCCCACAGGCACCTGTGCTCAGTCCTACACCTGTCGATACACTGACATGTCAGATAAATGATCTAGGAAACGGGGATGAGAAGTGAAATGACAAGGTTTGCTGATGCTGCTCAGCTATTCAAGGACTAAAACTACTGACTGTAACCTGCAGAGGCACCTCATGAGCAACAGAGAAAATAAATTCAATACAGACTGCAAGGGAAAACATAATCCTAGTTTAACATATTGACCGACAGACTCAGAAATGGTATCTCGGAGATGCAAACAGTACAAAACCAATCCAAGTCTAACAACCAATCCACTTCTATGTTTCTGACTCTACAGGTACGTCTTCTTTACTGAAAGGGTGGTCAAACACTGCAACAGGCTTCCTAGAGAGGTGGCCTATGCCCCATGTCTGTCAGTGTTTAACAGACATTTGGACAACACCTTTAAAAACATGATTTTTAGTCAGCCCTGAATTGGTCAGGCAGTTGGACTGGATGATCACTGTAGGTCCTTCCAACTGAACTATTCCAGTCTACTCACCAGCTGTTAAAAAGGCAAACCAAATACTAGGAACTTTTAGGTCATGAGCAGGAGATGCAATGGAAATTATGACACCAGTTCATAAATCCACGCTGTATACAGCTTTGCTTCCCTTAATTTTATCTACTTGAGACAGACAGACACAATGAGGTCTCTCAAATGACTGGTAACATGGAAAAGCTGATTAAGAAAAACTGTTCACTTTCTTCCTACACAAAAGCAAGGGAATATTAAGTGAAATTGACAGGAGACAGTCTCAAAACCAAAAGAGCACAGTCTCCACTCTGATGGGGGATGCTGTGAATGACAGACTTTCATATGGGTTCAAAAAACAACTGAAAAAACAACTCAGAAAACAAGCTCACGGAGGAGAACCACGGGTGAATGATACCGCTTCTCACTCAGAAGTCTGAGCAAAAAAATTACTAAATCCTCACAAAACATTTTGGGAGGTATCACAGTTGGCTTGTCCTAGCCTTACAGTCTTCATTAGATGCCCACTGCTGGGACAGGGAAGGAAAACAGAAGAGATGTTTGTTAAATGAACCTTTATCATGGAATCAGGAAATACTAACAAAGGATCAGAGGAAAACTGTAAAGTTAAGGTAGCAATATGCAATTTCACGTCTGCTCCTTATAAAGCAAACAACAAAAAACATACAAGACATAGCATAAATACTAACATTTTAGTTTGCCAACTACTTTGGAACTTTTAGATTACCCATTTAAGTTGCTTAAGCCTGAACTAATGGAGTATTTGACACCAGCATCATGTTGTGCCTCTCTGTAAATCTGACCACTGAACAGGAGTGAATGCTGGGTTTGCCTCAGTATTGGCTATTCACTTTAAATATAATTCTTTTTTGACCTCACTCTCCTACAGGTCATTTTCAGTCTCCACCCCAAAGATCCTTTGCCCAGCTGCTTTCTGGTCTTTGCCATCTCTCTCCAGAAATCACTGCTACAGTGGCTTTCAAAGTGCAACACTTGAATTATTATGTCCTTTTCATCTTTTGATTCATCCTCTTTAACTTTGAGCTTTAGTTTCTCTATCTAACACAACAGATCGTTGTCAAGTGTGTCACTGCACCAGTTGACCCCCAATTCTAATTCTTTTGCATTTTAATACCAATTCCTCCAAACTCTTCTTATCCTTTTCAAGTATCAATTTCTGCTAAGGGATCAAAAACTGATTTGCAGGTTTGTTCACCAGTAAGTCTCCAAATCGTAGCCTTTGATCACTTAGCTATGATGCCTTTCTGGACAGGAGGCCAACACACTGCTCTTCAGGAGAGGCAGTGGAACTGTCATCACTAACAAGAGCTACTACCTCAAAAGCTGAGCTCTTAAAGTGTTCCCTCTTCCAAGAGACCACAATACAGCTTCACCGTATTTCCAGTGTTTATCCATGTTAAACAGTAAGGCACATCACTGCTATGTTTGTATAGTTTGTAACTGAAAACCTAGGGAAAAAAGTGTGTTTAAACTCATATAACCAAAAAATGTCTATGGCTCCATACTCGCATGCCAAAAGAAGCTCATTTGTACTGCGGCAAAAGGTTTGCTTCTGTTCTTCTACAGGATACCTATAGCTAAGTACTACGGTCTGCTGAAGCCCACCTAGAAAGGCCAGAATCTACCAAGGATTTTCAAATCCTAATCTTTAAGAGTCAGTATGGCAGCTGGTCATAGAACAGCAGCTGTGGAAAAACATCTGCTTTTGACAAGCACGTCAACACCTCACTTAAGCAGAGCAATAGGGAGAAGGATGCAGTGTCTGAACTTCAGCTGCAGATCGGATCAAGAAGAGTCATGTTCGTTCACTCTGCAAACCGTACGTCTTACACATGAGCTTGAATGCCAACAGCTGAACCGAAATGCAGAATTATCAGTAGATCACCTGGAAATGTTAAGGATGAAGCCTTCAGGGAATTGTTATGAAAACTTTCATATAGAAAGTAAATGCATGTCCGAGATTTATAACAGAAACTCCAGTAGATTCTAATACAGTGAGTGAAGATATTCTTGAGGTGATATCAAAGAATAAAATCAGGCTTATTTGTAACCCCACAGGTCTTCTGCTTTACCTTTCATTCAGAGTAAAGTTCTACATATTAGTTTGCTACAGGTCAGGTTTGTTTCATTATTATTCCTATATCCATATGTGGAGACTGATACAGTAAGTTGGTAATTTACAGTAAAGAGGTGGCACCTGAAAATGAGGTTCCTTGAGTATTCCAACCAATTCTGCAATATTTTCATCTTTATTTACTAACGGACTGATGTCTTCAAGAATTTCATTCACCAGCTCCAGGTTGTTGTCACTGACAGCCTCAAGTTTAGAATCTTCCAGTCGCTCATGAGCCTGTAAGATTAAATATATGAGACTATATTGTAAATAAGTTTCAAGAGGTTCCAATCTATAAACTTTAAAAGTAATTTCTTGGTGCAACCTTCAGCAGGAAAGCCAGAAAAATTACATTTAGGATAACCTGTATATTTTATCTTTATACTGCTGAAGGATTTCGCATGCTTAACTATGTGACCCAACAAACTTCATAAGCAACACCTGTCAGTGAAGCTTGTATGTCCTCATTTCCTGTAACCTCTATGCTATATACACCCAAAAGTCCTCTCAGAACAGTATAGTGCCTCAGGATCTTTTTTGCTTCAGAACCCTGTACAAGCACACCTTCTAGAAGAAGGACAAAAAAAAGGAACTATGGGAGCTCAGAAAAAAATAAACTCTTCAAGAGAAGCATTTACCCCAGACTCCTCCCATTGAAACACCTTCAAACCAGCATATTCTAAAGGAAACCCTGCATAACTAAAGGAAATGCTACAGAAAAGTCTGTGGTAAAGGCAGCTAACAGCATCCTGGGCTGCATTAAGAGGAGTGTTACCAGAAGTGGGAGTGTTACTCAGCATTGGTGAGGCCACACATGGAATACTGTGTACAGTTCTGGACATATTGGAGAGAGCCCAGTGAAGGGCCACAAATATGATGAAGGGCCCACAGCACCTCACATTTGAGGAAAGGCTGAGAGAGCTGAGAATGTTCAGCCTGGAGAAGAGAAGGCTCAGGGTGATCTCATCTATGTGTATAAGTACCTGCAGGTACCTGCAAAAAAGACAGAGCCAGGCTCTTTTCAGTGGTGTCCAGCAACAGGAGAGGAGGCAGGGGACACAAACTGAAACACAGGAGCCTCTGTCTGAGTATCAGGAAACACTTTTTCCACTTCGAGGGTGACTGAGCACTGGCACAGGTTGCCCAGAGAGGATGGAGTCTCACTCCTTGGAGATACTCAAAAGCTGTCTGAATGTGGTCCTGGGCAACCAGGAGGTCCTGCTTGAGCAGGCGGGTGGACCAGATGACCTCCAGAGGGTCCCTTCCAACCTCAACTATGCTGTGATTCTTTGACAACTTTTCATCTATTTTTAGAGCTATTCCTGCAGATATAATCCTTTCCTAAACACTGCAGATACTGAAATTCATATAAAGGTAAGAGCAAGAGAAACATCTCATAAATCTGAATACTTCACTAACTTATTACAGGTAGTGCTGTATCATAGAACTAGGGGAAAAGGAGGAGGCCAAAAATAACTGATTCTCAACTCACTTAATTAAGAGTTATTTCCAACACCATAGCAACAAGAAATTTAAAAAAGAGCAATCACTTTGGCATATAAAAAACAAACAAATAGCAGATATAATTGAGATTCACCTATATATACTTCCCATATATATAATTTGAAGGTATTCACGCACTTCTACTTTCTTATTAGTGCTTTAAAACAGATCTTAAAATAAAATTTTGCTAAAACGAGAAAACTTTGTTTCCTGAAATCATCTGAATATCAAATTCTACTTTGTATCTATAAAATGGTATTTCTGCCAGACTGATGATCAAACATAAAGACATTTCAAACATTCCCCAACATCAACACACACAAACCAAATCACTGTGATTACAAAGCATAGGAAGCTTGGCACCTACACACATTCTCCTTAATAAGGGAATGCTATTTTGTACATAATACATACAGTAAACAATATCCTTCTTTTAAAGTTTACTTCTTTTACAGCAAGTAAAAATACAAATCTTATGACTTTTAAACATAATCCAACTGCAGAACCTTTATGATATTAGAGAATATGGGTTATCTTATTTCTCATATATTCATTTTAAAATACTACCACTAAGTATAATTTAAATACAAATATTCTAACCCTTTACTCCAAAATAAAGGCCATGTATATAGTAGGGAACAGGAAGTTTTATCAGTGAACAACCTCTGATCCTGTAATATACTGAGAAGTAGCAGGATACGGAGTGGTATGAATAATTTAAAAAACCAACCAACAAACAGGAATGCCTAACTTAGATACTGCAATTTTTTTTTTCATTTTAATTCATTATTTCAGAAACAGTGATACTGAATTGACTCTTTCGGTGCATTCAATATTTATTATACTTGCCAAATGTTCAAATAGTAAGGCTTTTACTTCCAACAATACAACATCCTAAATACTGGACTCAAATTTTATAGATTATTCTTAAGATGTTTCCTTGGTCTGAGTTAGGCATTGTGCTGGTATGCTGCAGGCATACAATGCTAAAAGCAATAGTGTGACTGCAGAAAGAAGATAAAGTTTTGAGGTTTGAAAGAATAGTTAACAATCCAGGAGAAGAGAATTCTGATAAGACAGTTCAGTAGCAAAACTGAGTAAACTTCATGCACGTTCCAAGCTCAACATCTATTTTCCAAAAAGCATAATAATTCTAAAGGCTAGTTAGGTTGAACAAAAATGTCAGCACAGGAGTTGAGGTTGTTAAGTGTGGAGAAGATCCAATTGCAGTGTTTCAATATTTAAAGGGGGCTTATAAGAAAGATGGGAAAAACTTTTTAGTAGGGCCCACAGAGATAGGACAAGGCATAATGATTTAAAACTAAAAGAGGGTAGACTAAGCTTAGATATAACAAAGACAGTTTTTAGGATGAGTGTGGTGAAACACTGCAACACGTTGCCCAGAGAAAGGTTGCAGACACTCCATCCCTGGAAACATTCAAGGTCAGGCTGGACTGGGCTCTGAGCAACCTGATCTAGTTGAAGACGCCCCTGCTCACTGCAGGGGTGTTGGACTAGCTGACCTTTAAGGGTCCCTTCCAACCCAAACTACTGTATAATTCTATAAACATCAGTAAGTAACAGGAAAAAACATTTTACAATTACTAGTTACTTCCCCTTTCTCCTACCACCTACTGAAAAATGGAAAGATACCATCAAAGAACCCTATCCCCAAAAAGATCTGTAATTTCTACCTTGATGCCTTTATTCTACACAGAAAAAGCGTGAAATGAACTTAACCCAGTTTCAAAAGATCAGCCAAGCTTTGCACTGCAAAATATTATGAACTAACTACTATGCTTATTGCTTACCTTCATTTTTTTTTAAGGACTGAAAAGAAAAAATAAGTTTGTATGACTTGTGGCCAATTTCCCTAAGTTTCTTTTTGTCCTTTATGGCATAATTTACATAACGATTAGCCTTAATAACTGGCTAATAAAGGAAAATGAAAATAGTTCTGGCCTGCTTTGAAATTATTTTGCTTAAGTAGTGTGGCCATCTCAGGGTTCTAAGAATTGCTATATACTGTTAATACTCTTTTAATAGAAAAACAAGTTTATGTATTTTTAGGGACAAATGGATATTTGGGACAATGGATATTTGGGACAAATGGATATCATACAAATGTATGAACTACACACACTTCATGAAATGTGTTTTGAACTTACCCTTATTTAGTTCTAATGGCTAAGACTGAGATTTTTTCCAAAATATTGACGAAAGAAAATATGAGTGTGGTCATGCCATGTGAACACAATTTAAACCTTTCAGCATTCTATATAAAGCATGTGTACAGTTAAGAATCTGTTTCCATTACAAGCACTTTTTTTACATCTGCTAGTCATTAAATTCCACATAATTGTAATTGGCCATTAAAGCACAAATTCTTGGTAGGAAAAAAACTTTGCAATGAACATTTTCTTCATGATAAATATTAAATTAAAGATGACCTATGCAGCAGATACTTAACGAGTTGTTTCCAACTTCAGCAAGAAAATGCTTTTACTTACTCTAGTAAATTTAGTACAAAATCTTTCCCTCCACAGTCATTTCACCAGCAGATGAGGCACTTCTATTACTTCTCAGTTTATTACTATGCAATGCCTTTGACTTAAAACCATTTTTTTGAACAGCTTAACAGAAGTAAATTCTTCTATGAATTCTCATGGGAAGTTTTCCTTTCCAGATTTTTATACTGAGCAAAATCCCTGCACAACAATCCTTTAGCTTTACAGAGTATTTCACACCTGCCCAGAGGGCATTGCTTTCAGATGTCTATTTCTATTAAAGACACAGTTGCCTTTAAGTTAACTGTGTTTTCCTCATGAAAGGAGCATATTTTTATGAAGTAAAATTAAAAAAGAATGTAAGTGCTGTACAATATTTGACTGCATTTCCTGTTGGTAAGATCAGCTACATTTTAATTACAGAGCCCCAAGATTTTTTGCAAATATCACCTTACGTATTCATAATTGATTGCTACCATCTATAAATAAAAGATTTTTGTAACCCAAGACCAAAACTAAGGATAGTTGATGTCTCAGAGAGCTGACAATCAAAGGTAACAGCATTATTCTGAGATCCAGAAAAGGGCATGAAGACAATATTTTCCTGGGCTGATCAGAAAGTAGTTTTGAGCTAAAGACAAAAAGAAAACTTGTTTATGCCATGGGAGAAAGAAGGTTACTGCTCTCACTTTTCATCTTTGGCAAAAATGCTAAAAATCAGAAGGCATATGGGTTTTGCACACAACAGTGGTTACAAGACTACATTAAAATCAACTGATTCTAATTTCATGTATTTTGATTTTTTTTCATAAATAATTTAACCACATTATTTTTGTAGTCTCTGAATTCTTCTTCCTCTAGAATCTTACATATAACAATTAATCAGCATGCACAGAAATTTTACTATACCAAATCTTCACCTTCAAGCTTGCCTTCTATTCTCTTAATAAGACATACCATACATGAAAGTCATTAACACCTCAATCCATACTCAATGTTCACACAATAATTTAAGAGTTAAAATATTTCCAGATTCTACTCAAAGCAGCAAGTTTAAATACCTTAGCAAGTGATCTTACGATAGGGTTTTCCATAATTCCTTTAAGAAAAATCAGGTCTATTTCTTCAGCGCCTGTTGATGTTGGCAGATCAGTAAGGTTGTCTAAGACCTGCTGCATGGCTGCTGACAAAACAAAAACAAAAAGTAAGTACTGACCAAAACAGGCTTCCATGAGGAGCAAAAGCTCTGGGAAATACCACAATATTAACCTTATAGATGTTACGCGGTCAAATACATCTACTGAGAACAAAGGAACAGAACAGAAAAAGAACTTTTTTGTGTGTGTTTGAGAGATGGAAATAAAGGATCTATCCAAACCCTGACCACCACAATCAACTTAAACCCAGGCCCATCACATTCCTTTCAAGACTTGCTACCACTTAAAGGTGGAAAAAACCAAACAAGTACAAACTATGTACAAGGTAAGCATAATCTTCCAAATACAATAAAAGCAACTCATTCACTACTCTTCTCATTTAATCCCTCTTTCAGAAGAAGTTTCCAGCCCTTATACATACACCAGCCAACTACAAGTTTTACAATGCTTGTATAGGCAGATTCACTGGAATTCAAATAATTTTTTTTAAACGAAAAATTTGCTTCCAAGGCAGCTCTTACCTTGGGGACCCTTGTGTCCATCCCCATCAGTCCTTTACAATCAGTTCTGACTGGCACTAAGTGCAGATGCTAACACCAACCTGGTCCCACAGCACACTGCAACGCGAAGGATATCCTACAATGAGAAATGTATTGTGCCTGCCCAGTACCCTCAGTGGAGATTTTCCTGGCTATCTACAGACTTGCAGAGAGAACTGCAGCAGCTTGGGTGAGAGTGAACAATATTGCCCAAGAAAAAGTCAGAAAATCCCACAATTCCAGCTGACTTGTCCTGAGAAGAATTTGTTCTTGTTTTTAACTGCAGAGTTATATATATGTACATGATCAAACAGACACATACACAGGTATACTAACAAAATCTCCTGTTGAGATTCCCAACAAGATAAAAAGCCTTGGAACAACCACTGTGTTCTGCAATGCTCTGCATGTTGCAGAGCAGTATATACCAAGTGAATTAGAAAAGCTTATATGCCCCTTCTCCCACACAGGAATTTACCCTTAACTTTCCTCATTGCTTTATAATGAAAGCTATTATGAAACACTGCGCAGTAACAGAACAAACAGCATTTCTAAACACCTACTTTCTGATTTCAATTCTTCCTAGAAAATTCCATTACAAGAAAAAAAAATTCTGGCCATTCTTTCTGTCAAGTGTAACTGACTTTTCAATCAATTCATCTCATGTTCACATTTTAACTACAGCAGTGCATGTCAAAAGACTGCAGTATTTTAAACGTGTTTTAGCCATACTTCTCGCTTCCAAAAAGTGAATTTTCTGTGAAACCGTGAGTAGGAGGGAAAATGACACTTTATGCTTTCAGATTTTGAAGCAGTATTATTTCTACTTTATAACAGACAAAGTGCTGTCAGCAATCACACATTACGTAAAGTCACTAAATTGCCTTGTAAACAGTAACAACTTCCTCAGACTAGGTATGTCCCACATCTTGACTAGTTCAGCCGCACATGTAACTGCCTTGTTTCGTGTTTTCTCAGTTTCCAATTACAGACTCTTACTGTATAAGTCATGCAAGCTATAATATCTGCAGAAGTAGACAGATGTTTCTCATGAATTTACGTCATGTATTAGGTGCTGCATAATACTGTATTATAATAATAAGCTTTCTTTACATTTTTAACAGTTATGTAAATTGCTTCTGAAGGATTTCAGGTTAGCCTTTTGCTCCTATAAATAATCAGAGAAAATATAAAACTTCCTTCAGGACAAAGCATTCATCTCAACTGCCAGTTGCAATTCCAGCACTTGATGGTGACAAAGGCATGCATAATACAGACATTCTTTATACATCTCCATGATAATAGGCTGTTTCTTACTTAAATATTTCAGAATTCTGCCTATCTTAGAAAGATCAAATTAAAAAAATAAAGTCCCTACATAAAAACATAATCAATGATAAACTGTTACGAGCAACATTAAGTTTCTTAAGAATGTCTTTCAACCTTTGTGCAAATAGACTGGGTATTTTCAAAATATTATTTTATTTAATAAAGGTTTCACAAACATCTAGCATCAGAACTACTTAACTAGATTTCGGCATTCTTGGAAAACAGCAACCAGCTTTATCAACATTCAGAGTTTAAAAAAATCCACAAAGGCAGACTTGCATCCCAGGTCATCAAAACCCAAATCAGCTGTTTTCAGGAATATCTGCCTATTGCTGTGTGTCTGATGGTTGCCTTCTCTCATGGTACAGCCATAATGGCAAGAGTCTTCTTAGCTATCAGTACTATTGCCTCAATATTAGAAAGCAAAACAAATAAGCAGGAATAAGCAAATTGGTTACTTAAAAGTAACTCATTTACTCATCCTGGATTGCTTACATTTGAACACAGTAGGAGGCTCCCAATTGCCTCAGGATAGCTAATGTCCCATCTTAAAGGGAAGATCTTTCCCAGAAGTTGAATAAAAAAAATACTACTGTTAAGTACTCCTTTATTTCAGCCACCTACAATGTTAAGCAAGAAATTTTTAACAGGAGAGAAAGCCTGACCTTCAACAAAGTCTTCGCACCTCTTACTTAGCACATGGTAGGCAGAGGAACATTTATATGCTTCACTGCCTTATATTCACTTGGCAAAAAAATTCAGAACATGATCAAATGTTATTTTTCAAAAAGTCATCAAGAGCATTTTCCAACAGGAATTATGTCAGCTGGTTTATTTAAGAAGAATAGGTAACAAATACATGGGTACTTTTTGTGACAGACTAGACTAAGCATTTTAATTTCAGTGTTTTACATTTATTATGCAAGTCATAGTTCCCATTTAATGTGAAATGCTAATATTTGCTTACATGTGAAAATAACTTTGAAAGTCTAAGCAACGTACTGACCTACATATGCCTTAGATATTCATACATGTACTTTCAAACAATTTGATTTATCCAAAAACTATTTAAGGGCAGAGAAGGGAGGAGGTGAAGACACTTTGGGATATGTATTATGGGCCCTCTTCTTGTGTATCTATTCAAAAGGCTTTTGTTTATTCATTTCTAGGGAAAAAAGATCTTATTAAAAAACAAACAGTGGGAGATATGCTGTTTCCAGGCTTAATTATAATGATCTTTCAGAATAATGTATACACACATGGAATTTCAAGTAGCAGTCTTTTAAACTATTTCACTCTTTTCTTTCCGGGATAAAGCCACCTTAGCACTTTTAGAAGTATCTTCTCTTCGAGGAGCAGGAATGAAAGCTGAAGATGGAAGTACTTATGTAGCAAAGTTTTACTTAAAAGATCAGGTCCTATCAAGCAAGAAACAGATGGAACTGAGGAGTTTAGAAACCACCAAATCTAAATACCCCATCAAAAATTGCCTTTCGAGCCTCACATCTCTTTTGTGACAAATCCACCCTTGAAATGTTGGCAGAAATTACTCACTGGGGGAGTAGAAAGCCCTGCAGAATAAGGACTACATGAACAAACTGCATAAACCAGGTTGGCAGAAGTGCTCCTTATTGTTGAATGCTTTGGTGTCCAATTAAAAGCTTTTTCTTCAGTGGAAAATTAATTGGGTCTCTCTTGCCCCATCATTTAGAGAAAACTAATAAGAACATACTAACTTTGAGAGCTCTACCATGCACCTCCTTCTCTCTCTGAAGACAAGCCTTCTTCTATATTCAAAGACCCATTTGTGTAAAACTTTAAAGTCTCATCACAAAACAAGAGGATTTGCTTTTGTAAGGACAGTATGAGATAGGCATCGTTGACTACAATGGTTAACAGAACCATCTAGGAACACACACGTTACAAGAAAGACACTGACAACAGCCTCCAGACACAACAGGAGAAACAGGCTCTCAGCTGAGGCAAGGTGTTGAAATTAATCGATTCTTAGGAAACAGTGACAATAAAACTGAGTCTGACTTGGGATTCCCAAGAGAAAATGAGATTACAAAGGCCCCTCTCCACTCCAGCCCCTGGCTTTGATGGCAGGGAACACACACACGTAGAATTAATTTCCATAGTCAATTTTCAAAGAACATTTTCATAACCATAGCAAGTTTAAAGACTCAAGCAAGACTCAGCAGAAGCTACTGGTCTGCTGTGTACATGCACTGAACAATTTAATCCCACTGTGCATAGGACCCCATACTTGGGGAAACTAGTTTGTCAATTGAACCCCATATCAAAAAGGTAAAAGGGGGGAAGACATGTTAATTATCTCTGTGGCAAACAGCATGCATCCTGAGGCATAAGAATACAGAAATCCCACTTCCTAATGCAAAATTTACTAACCATAATTAACTCCTCCTAATTCACAAAGAGCTCTTCAGACAACCAAAGGATGCTCCAAAGGTTTAATCTACACACTGTACTTTACAATAGTAAATTCAGATCAAACAGAAGTAAAAGATCCTATGATAACTCTTCTCTTCTTGTATTTGTAAGAAAAAGACAGGTTTTCACCAAGCTCTCAACTGTGATTCTTCTATCAAATTTGATTTTACTCTTTCTTTTAGTGCCTAATTTTCATCTATATTAATTCTATGTAAAGGAAAGGGGAAGCATACATTTAAATAAATTTTCCAGATTTGCAGACAGAAGACAAATGTGTCACTCACTGGGGAAAATTAAAGCTTTCCAGAGTGAATACCTTGCACAGATTTTTTTAGCTCAGTTTCATTTTATTAGTCTCTAAGCTTACAAAATAACAGGAATGAAAAGAAAATTATGTATAATATATTTAAATAAACATGCATATTTATTTCCACATGACCTACTCATCTGGCTAGGAAGGCATAATAAATACCTCAAGGACTATTGGTGAGGCAGGTGCGTCACACACAGTCTAGGAAGTTAGATTAAAACCTTGTCACATACAGAAACTTTGGAAATAGCTTCTTGTGTGACTTAAAACCTTTTTAAGAGGGATATATCAAAAAGAAAAGTTTCAGAAGACACCAAATAAGCTCAGACAAAAGAAAATTATTTTGTAACTTCTCCAGCCCTTAACCAATGAAAACACTAACTTTTTTCCATTTGCATTCATGGTTTTAAAATAACGAATTTATGCTTTAAGATAAGGCAAAGACAAAAAGCTATTCTGTGTTGGCCACTTCTCTCCCCAGCTATAAAGTATAGTATTTTTGGCAATCTAGAAAAAGAGTACCCATGGATGAGGTAACATTTTGAGAACATGTAACAAATTCATTCACTAACAGACTATTGACCGACAGTGTATGAAAGACTAACAAAGCCGTCTGTTACTACTGCTAGAAACCAGATTTTAACATAAGTCTCTGGGAAAGCATTATGCAGTGAGCACATACAACATTATGTTTGTGTTTTCACAGCCAGCAGCTGTATCCACTGAGCAGAGATCACATTCAGCAACTGCTCCAGAGCAGCGCTACAGAAGTGATGGACCACTGCAGCTCAGCCCCTCTGCTTCTCCTTATAGGGCACAAATTAGTTACACCTAATCCCACACACGTTGCTGACTGTAGTAGGGTACGACAGCACTTGGGCTCTCAAGCATCCACAGACTTTGCATCTACTACTTGACAGTGTTGGGCCAGTGCCACTCCAGCCCTGCAGCCAGCCACCTTAACTCAGACATTCTTGCGCAGCTGTCCGCTGTAACAGGCACCTTTTCCAAAGAGGACCCCTTCCTCATGCAGCAAATACAGTACATCTCCTCTAGAAAGACAGGAAGATTGCTTATTGAAGGAAGCTGTTGTCTGCAGCATGCACAATGTACTGACTGCATAATCACATATGGCAATGAATTTGCAAAGGAAGAAGGAAAGTCTAATTGATAAGGATGAGTGTTCTGGATATTCAAATTCTGCCCACTGAATTTTTGCATGTTGAAAAGAAATAACATAAATGCTTAGAAATGTTTGCTAATCTTTTTAGTTCATTTTTTCCAAGCCTACTGGCAACCAAGATGGAGCTATTTTAGCATAGCTATAAATAGAAGCTCGAGCAGTTCCTACCCTTATCAAACCTGGCTCAGTCTTACAAGCCCACTTTTCATGACTGTGAAGGTCACAAAAGCTGTGGGGAAGACCGAACAACCCTTTCTCATCCTGAACACTGCAGACATACTTCTTTCAGGCTGTGAAGTTTGTCTAAAAAAAGATGAAGCACAAATTTTCTGATGAACAGATGGACCTCACAGCTGCATCTTTTGGAAAGAAAAGCTCTATTTAAAAATTATCTCAGCAAAGATAAAAAGGGAACAAAGCATCACAACTCCAAAATCAGCAGAATTAAAAGGTTAAGTATTATTTGAATACATATATCATGACAAACAATAAGATATTGATAAGAGATACATTAAAATCCAGTATTGCAGAAATTATGTTAGACTTCTTTTTCTTAAAGGATTGCAAAGAAAAATATTTCATAAAGTATAAAGGCAATTAATTTAACTTGGTGCTTACTAACTAAGCTTGATGCTTTGAAGATAAGCCTATACAGGTGTTAGGTATTACCACATTTTCTGACTTTTTTTAATGAGAGGAAGACTGATGCAAGCCTCAGGCACATATGTGATTAACTGAGGAAGCATACACATGCACACACACACAAGTATGCAGAATACAGAAGGCATTTAGTGCAAAATCTTCTTTCATTTTAGCTATGGATGTTAGGAAAGTATATGCTGATGTCACACAAAGACTACTGTACTTTAAATGAATACTAGGACATGCCCCAGGAGAAATTTCAATTTTGGTGAAGAAAGACTGTACTACCCTTACTTCTTCAACTACTTTAGTAGTTCAAATACTGGAGAATATTTTAAAACAGTTTTTAAATGAAGGCAAAACACATTCAGTGGATATGCAGTTTAAGATATTACTTTGTACTCAAGGTTTTAGTACAAATTCAACAAAGTTTCAGGATGTATCCTGCACTCCACTAGACTTGTACAATAGGCTGAGCTTATTGCATCACATCAATCATCCTCCCTACTATTTCACAAGCAGCAGCTGGACGAAGAAACTTGTATTCTCTGCAGTCATTCTGGTAACTAATGCCAGTATTTATGAAGTCCAAAATGCCAGCAAAACAGATGCAACAAAGCAAGTACATCTTTTGAAGTATTTCTTCCTCTAATGTGCACCCTTCCAAATTAATCAAAGCTTTGTATCTCTACATTTTTGCCACAGGACTCAAAATTATTTATCTGTTGCAGGAGGACAGAGACTGAATATAGAAAACTGACAAAATACTAACATAAGTAAAGACCACAGTTACATACCCACAGGAACAAGTTTTGTGTAACAAACAAAAAACAAACAAACAAACAAAATATCAGTTTATTGTACCACTTTTCTTGGTGGAAAACTTAGGGCAAAGCCATGCAGAACTATCTATACAGTTTTATCCCATTAAAAAATTCAAGCCCAGGCCAACTAAAACTCAAATGATTTCTTCCTCAATTAGATCCCTTCTTCACACATGTCCAAAAATTAGACCTGAAGAGAAAATAATGAATACCCTTCCAAAGGGAAGCAGAATTCCACTCCAAGCGTTACATGCTTGCAACTTGTTGCTGGTCTCCAATCAACACTGTCTTAGTGCATAAAGGCAGGCTGTATGTTGTGCCCCACTTCTGAGACCAGGCACCAACAGCAACTGGTTCAAGTTCTGCTATGAACATGTTTTTTCAAACATTTGCACTTTCATCTAGGAACACTAGGCAAGCATAGTCAAAGAAGAAAGCTAAAATTCACAAGGGTTGTAACATACTCTACTGTCTGTGTAAATGTCATGGTTCAGAACATTACTTACAGAAGTATTTTATAATGTGGTTTGTGCACATCTGCAAACAAGACAAGGTACTTTTAATAAACAAAATTAGATATTCCACTGTATAGTAAAGTAACAACACTGTGCACCTCCAGAGACCTATGAGGAATTCGATTACCAGAGATGTTGCTGGTTCCACTGTCACTTGCATCTCAGGGGTACTTGTATCCTTCAATCTGAAAGGACTTGATCACTCAACAGACTCGGGAGGATACCATTAAAAACAATCCACACTTCAGATACCTGGGTGTTTCCTTAATCTTGGAAATCTAGGAAATCTAGCTTAAACAATTCTTTTTGGTTCCCATTCCCACACCAATTTTTTTTTATATCTAGCAAACAATGCCTCGGTTCTCATTCTTCTAACCTAAAGAGGGCAATTTTCTGCCCTACAGAGGACAACTTCTCCACTCCTACTCTGACCAGGAAAGAAGTAAGCCTGGCATAACTTCCCTGTACCTCTTCCACTCTGCACCTTTTTTCAATGTAGTCAGAACTGTGCAAAATATTTTAGACGAGAGACTCATGAGTGCCTTGCCCAACACCCGAAATCTTCCCTTTCTACTGATACAGACAGATAATAAGATCTATTTTGTCCTTCTTATAGTTATATCATACTGTCAGCTTAATCTACTGGTCTGTCACAAAACAGTATAAAAGATCATTTTGAACCTCACTCTTCTCCAAACCTGACACTTGTAGCTGAACAAAGTGTCCCCTTTCTTCAGTGAAAACACTACAAGTATATTTTGTCCACTACTATTACTCTGGGCTTCAAATCAGTTTTTGGCACTTTAGTTTTGATCCTCTTTTGCTTCAGTGAAAATGCTTAGACAACAAAATCCACCAGAAACCACACATCATCCAGACACTACTGTTGCTTTAAACACAACTTCCTTCTACAGCTTTAAGTGTAGGAGCCACTGAGGAATTCTAACAATAAGGAATTTTATGATGAAGAGTTTTGATATCAAGTGAAGCAAGGCTGTATTATAACACATTCTCAGACATTTCATAACAACAGCAGAATGCTTTTCTAAATGAAAGCATCCAAACACAGCACTTTCAGAATCTGATTGCTTCATTATGATTCAGCCACTTCAAGAACTACACCTATGCCCTTTTAACACATCACACCCACATATTAACATTTCATGCATGCCCTATTTCAGGCTTCTGCTACTGTGAGGTACTTATTAAATTATCCTTTTCAACCCAAAACACTGGAGTATTTAAATTAGATCTGTATCAATGCATGCCTAAAAATATTTCTGAGATTCTATTACAGATGCTACACAAACATTTGAAAACCGCTCAATAAATGTAGATGCAGAAAACAGAAATAAGAGACAGCTTTTTGGAGCAGAAAATAAATTAAAACATTTTACAAAATATTTACACTATTTCAACATATTCTTTAATAAAGAATGAAAAATATATTTGATTATATTATATCTAGCCCATTTTACTATAGAGGGAAGAAGACCCACCATACAGAACTTACATAGGGAAGTTTTCAGTTAATTCAGAATCGACTTAATTGCATCCGATTTTCCACTGCATCCCAGTTTGAAGGTGAAAATTTAAGACAGGAGTGAATCTACAAAATTTATAAATTTTAAATTCAATTATCTCTGTCCCAGGACCTCAGTTTTCAATTTTACATGATTATTTTCCAGGAGTTTCATTTGCAGTTCATCCCTAAACTCCAATGCTCCCACTTCCACTACACTAATCTCTCTCAAGCAAGCACTCCCCATCTCTGTCCAAACAAACTTAATAGGAAGCAATAAAAGCAATTTGCTAAATTAATGATGTTATAGTTCAGGGTGACTTGCGAAAGGAAAAGAGAAAAATGTTTACTCTGCTACCCTTGTCATATGACACAGTTCTTGTTTATTCTAAGGACACAGCTAAAGCTTTACCTAAAAAGAAAATTTCCAAAACACACTTGGAATGTTAGCAGTGATGTAGTAGATAGAAAATGGCTTTTCCAAATTTGTTTGCAGAACAACACTGCTGATGTTTCTAAATAGTGAGAAAATACCACATAAAACCTTTGTACTTTAATACAGAGATGGCAAAACATGATGGCTTGTTAAAGGTTTACTTGACTCGTAGGAATGCCCAAAACACATCTCTGTCCTTCCCTGGTTAAGAGACTTTATTCTAAACTTTTCTTTCAATTTAATGCAGTTGAGATTTACACAATTGCATATTCGTTATCCTCAGCAGTCACCTTCCTTTAGTCCTTTGAATGGTATGTTCCAGAACCCTGGAAAAGGAATAAAAAGATCACCTTGACACTCGTATTTTGAAGGGAACTGAAAAACTCCATGCAGTAAGTCACACTGCCCTTAGTCTTGTATTTCACCTTCTGAACTACTTCCCCACATTATGCTATCAGGATTTATTTACGATTGCAAATGCTTAATGAGAAGTGGGAAATCTAATTTCAATTTAATAATATCTAGGCACAATAACGGGGTGAAAGTTTTTTCTAGTGGTCTTGGGGGCAGCCTGCATTAAGAACTACATGTTTTTAAGGAAATTGCCACTGAATGTTCACCACCTTCACTCTAAAGTCAATTTCCAACTCACTGCTGTAAACCCTGAATGACGCTGTTCTGTGTGTATAAGGTGGGCACAGGCAGTGAAACTGCAAAGAGTATCTTCTAAATGGCACATGATGCATACTGACATGTTGGAAATTTTCTACTCCATTTCCTCAGAATACCAAGTTTGGTTTCAGTAAGTTTTGCCTAGAAACTTCAGAATTTTTAGTCATGTACCCTGTCACCTCAACTGAAGCAAAACCAGAGAATTTTTAAGTAAAGGCTTACAGTGAATAACTTGTGACCAAATAGTTACAATTTTCTAATTACACAATGAGTTTTAAACATTGTTCCATTCCACTCTTTCTTTGGAAAGCCTTGGTTGTCTTTGAGCTTCACATTGCCCACCGGGAATCTCACTTCAGTTTATTTCTCTTCCCTGATATTCAAGTATATAATTCCACTCACTCACTTTACACAAATCACTCGATTACTGTCGCACAAGCCAAGTGCTGCACATTTTCAGTTCAAATGTTTTCTTTTCTTTTTTTTTTCCAAAAGAAGTACTGACAAATGCAAAGACAGCTGAACTTTTCTTCTTGGACAAGAAGAAACTCAGTGAAGAATCATGTCTGTCGAGGCTTTTTATCATTTTCTGAGACAGGCAAATTGCTGTAAATCTGGAAGTAAAGATGTCTAAAACTAAAACTTTTGCTTATTACATAATGTCTTTTACAATGTGTCCTCTTGTAAAAATAAGGCCATGATGGAACTTGGCTTTTTGACCGCATCTGAACCATGAGAAAGTCTACAGAGGGGAAAAAAAATGAAAAAGTTTTAAGATAATGTCTTTATTGACTTCAAACTGCAATTGCTGCTCCTTAAAAGCAGCTCATATACCCTCATATACTCTCTTCAAATCTATTTATGCTGAAGCAATAAAAGCCACATTATCTTGGCTTTCACACAAATCCCCTTGTTTTGTTGTTTCCCCAGACTGCTTAGGGGTCTCAGAGAAAGGGGTGGGAGCAGAGAAGAGCAGAAGATACAAGTGCAAGCAAGAATTCTCACTGGTTTTTGACAACAGAACCTCTCAGATTCACACAAGTTTGAGGCCCAGTTACCTGGGTATCAGTAGCCAGAACCACTTACTAATACCATCAACAGAAAAGAGCTGGAGAGGACTCCTTAAATAGCCTATTAAAGTCCTCCCATGCACAATCAGAAATGGTAGGTTAGGGACCCTGATTCTCTGTCCCCAGCTTTGGAATTTCATTGCAATAGATAAATAACTCCATGTTTCAGCTTTTCCACAAGAAGGTTTTATGAAGTCTGGGTCCTGACCTGGAAAAGAGCAATTGCTTTGCCAACCATCTTCAGCATGGCAGTTGAGAGGACTGCCTCCTCACACTCTGAGTTCTCAGAGCAGTCAGTCCCATCCATGGTAGTTTCTGCTTATTATACTCCCCACTAAATTCCTCTTTCCCAGAAGAGTATTGGGCCTGAAAGCAATATAAAAGGAGAGCAGTGTAACCTCCTACAGATAAATTGGTTCTTTGGACACAACTAGCTTTAAGACTGTGGAATAATTTAACATGAAATTACCCTCAAGTTCCCAAGAAAACCTGAAAGGGCAATTATGTCTTTTTCCATAATGCTACGATACCAACGCTCCCTGGGTGTTACAAGGTCAAAAACACATTAATGACATTCATAACTTATGGTAACAAAGAAAACAAGTCCTATCTCAGCAGAGAGGTTATGCAGCACACAAGGTAGAAAGAAACAGATGGAGTAGTCACTGTCTCGTGCGAATTCGGCACTGAAGTCAAATGGCCCCATTCTTCCTTAGAATTTTGAAAGGTCTGAAACAAAACATAGCCTAAGAATGCATTTTCAGAAAATGTAAATTCATCTTTGTAGAAAGGAAATTAATCTGTTCAGTTATTTTTCAAATAATCAACTGTATTTCTTTCATTTTCCACTACACTGTTCCTGAAGACATGCCCAAAACCCAAATGAAATCTTGATTTTGCTTCAACTATTCAGAAACCCTGTCTGTTAACATGGCCCCCAGTAGACCTGTAAACATTCCACTTGTCATGTGATTCAGGAACAAGTCCTACACTCAGGACAGAATCTGGCTGACTGTCTCTACTCAAAGAGCAGCTGATATTTTTAAGTACCCAGGCTTGCACTTCCCTAAATCAACAGAACCTGATAGCTCAGCTACATGCATCCTAGGAGTTAGCTACAAGTGCGTGCTAAGCTGTAAGGTCACACGCTGGACTTTAGCTTGGTTTTTGGTCCAGTGATGAGGGAAAACTAGGTTGAACAAACAGATCTAATAAAGTAAACCCCGTGCAGGTAGACTGCCAGAACATCCATCCCCGGACAGATCCAGTGGCACACTAACAAAGGCACAAGCCCAGCAGCCTGGCGAGCAACCACTGGATTGCGGGTCCACCTACTGTCATCAATCTGCATGTAGAGAGATGCATTAGAAGCATCAGATCTTCATGTTGAAACTCCCTTTGGAATGATCCGTTTGGAAGAGACCTTAGCAATAATAACACCATATTGCTTAGAGATTTATTTTTTAATTTTCATTAGCATAATAGCCTTTCTACAAATCAAGTTTACTGATGGCACCGAGTATTTCTCTCCAGAAACTTGTCATGGTAGAAAATAGCAACCACATTCGATCCCATAAGAAGGAATTTGTGTTCAATGACTGAAGCAGTTGAAACATGAAAGAAGCTTTCTCAATTGCAGAAACTCTGGCAGAAATTCTGTTTTTCCAAATACAGTGTCAGGATTTAAATACCACATCACTTCTCAGCGTAAGTTCAGACCCAGACAAGCCAACTTTCACACAGAAAGAATCAACACTTCCTTTTAATACCAGAGAGACTGGTTTGAATGAGCTCCTGCCAATAGTTCAAAAAAGAAGCCAGGTGTCTGTACTGAAAAATTCTTTTCACAAATTAATTACCATCCCCCTGTTCAGAACAATGGACATCAAGGGCTAGGAAGGATAAAGATACAATCAAGCATGCATCACATTGGCTCAACATAGAATTAAATTATGGCTGAAAGGGTAGAGAATTAAATAGTCTCATGATAATTTTTTTATATACATTCTAAGTACTTGAAATTCACAATGCAATTACATAAATTTCACATGTTCTCAAAACTGATCTTAGTGTGCTAAATAACTGAATTGTTAGCATATCAAACAAGTCAAAGTAGAATGCACCAAAAAGCCCTGTAATTTCCTGGTTTCATGAGCAAACCAGAAACTTCAATATAAACTGAAAAACATTTTCATCCATTCTGAACACAATACTAACAACAGGATACTGTAGAACCCTTCCCCTAAAGACTTTTTACCAAAGCCTTACAGATAAAGCACTGCCTGTCAGTTTTCCTAATTCTTTAATGAAGTCCATCCCTCAGCAGACAGTTCTTGTTCCAGACAGATACCTGAACCTAACCAGGTATCTTTTTGTGATGAAGGAACATTCACACAGTGCTGTATGTGCACACATGTCAGAGCTCTCATTTTAAATTATAAAGAAGACTATCTGAAGTTCAAGACTTAATAAAATAATCAATACAGTAATTCTACTAACCTTGTTCTTCAGTTATGGGGCTTTCTAAGAACAGGTGGATACAGATTTTACGATACATACAGAAAAACAATGCAAAGACTGACAAGATGAGAAGTGCACAGTGCAGCACAGCTGCAAGACTCTACCACAAATTTGAAGCATGGAAATATCACTGCAACTGCATCCGAGACATTCTTGCTTTCCCCAAACATTTTTACTTGAATCTACAGCAATCACAGCAAAGCCAATAACACACAGTGTCCTATGACTTCTGAGGAAGGGAAACAGATTCCACAAAAGACACATACCACCACAAGAGCATCCCAAACAAACTTACAGACACACCACTTCTGACCCTTTGTAAAAGATGCCTCTAGAAAAACTGACTTTAATCCTTTGAAGGTTTTTTGGAAGGGGTGGAAAATATATTTTAATGAGTTTAAACACCACTGAGATGCAGAAATTCAAGATCACCTTAGAGTCAGATTATCTCTAATGGTTTTTTTTACAGTCATCTTTTCCAGTTTAAACCAGCCATCATAACATATGCATATGCACACACCTCAACATCAGTGTTTAAAACATTTAGCCAAAACTTAAACCCTACCATACAGAGAAGAGTTAGTCATCTCTCCAACACATAAAATAAATAAAACTAAGTCCCAAACACTTATTTAATAGTGAATTATTTGAAAATTTATTGAATAAAAGGGAAAAATGGCTAGAAAGTAGGCAACACACTATGATGAAGTTAGAAAAACTAGATACAACAAAAAAATGGATCAGAAGAAAAAAGAAAAAATGTGAAATGTCTTATGATGTGTTCCAGCTGATGGCCCAGGAAACCATGCCTGGTCTGTCCTTTTTGTACACAGTCTAGCACTAAAACATGGTGCTTACGCCATGCTGGAAGAGGTGTTTAAATGGGACTGTCCCCTGCTCCCCTGTCTTCATGTACACAGCCTGGCACTTCTACCTGGAAGATGACATTACACTTCTTCCTTGATGAGAAAGAAAGGAAGGTTCCCAAAGCTGAGTAGGTTCAACTTGCCACTCATTTTGCTCCTGTTTCAGCCTGCTGCCTTTAAAAAAGTTGGGTTAGACAATATTAGAGAGAAGTGGAATTTGCTAAAATATTATTGGAAAGCATTTAATTGTATGTTCGCCTGCAAGCAAGTAAGTAGTCCCTGTGACTCAAAGTTAAGGCATCTGTAAAAGTTGGTTTAGGGAATTATGCCAGGAAAAAAAAAAGCAAAAAGGAAGCGACCTATTTGAATGAGAGACTCATTCGGAGGTTTATATGTTCAGATCCCCTCAAAATAGGCTGACAAGAAGTATTTGTATATATTTCTTTAAGTACAAACTGTGAAATGTCACACAGTATAACTCTTGATTAACCCATTTGGTTCATATATACTCAAGATATTTTCCACTCTCCTTCCATTCATTGCATATTTCTGTTCACTCAAGAAAGTACTCCCAATGTTTCCTAAGTATACAAAAATGCTTAGGAAACAGCAGAGAACCAAAATGGCAGCTTAGCTGCATAAAAACCACAAGCAGTTTGTTTAAAAAGAACTTGTGCTATAGACATTTAGAGATTTTTCTAACAGTTTAAATTCTATTTTAAAGTAAGATGGTCAGGATCTAGAGTCCTCATGACTCCTCACTTCTTTTGCCTTCCTCATCTTTGTAACTCAGCCGAAGCTGCCAAAACTACGTAACAAAAGCTTTAGCAGGATTCTAATTTTGGTCCAGATAACCAAGTATAGCAATTCTAGACAATATTAGCTGAGATTTATGATGCGTTCAACATCTTCAGATGCGCAAGAGTATTTTTGGGCATCACTTGAAAAGACAGTCTTCAATGTATAGCTGGTAAATTTTACTTCTCCTTTTTCTCCTATTTCTATATAAGAAGTATATGCATGCTGCACTTTATATCAATTTTTTAACAAAGGATCTATTTCTTCAGCAAGAGAAAATACAAGTCTGTTCAAGTCTCATTTATTATACCTGGTTTTGAGAAGAGAAGTTAGCTATACCATCATCTTTTCTCTGAGGAAGACATACCAATAATTAGAGGAAAACCTGCCCTCCTGGTGCAATTTGGGAAAAAAGAAGTCAGTCAATTTTTTCTGAACTCCATTGTTACATTATTTCTAAACTACATTAAAAAAAACTCACCATAATTATTTGTTTGTTTTACCTACCACTATCAAAATCTCTTCTCCCAAGAAGAAAGAGTACCTCCAAAAGCTTAGATCAAGTTCTTGATAATGGAACTGCTCTTAGTTTTATACACTTACCAACTCATGTTAAGCCTGAGAGCTTCTGCATTCCACTTGGGCCAAACTGGGGGTTTGCCAGTGATTACACTTCTTAAAAGGTAATAGGAAAGTCACCTTGAAAAAGTATTTTTTAAAACTTTTTAGACAACTGTACTGGGACAGTGCTTCTTTATTGCCTCTTCAACCGACTGATGAAGGGATCAAACATGAGAACCTTGATTTTAACCAACAAATGAAAAGATAACAGACTGAAAAATAAGAGGAAAGAGCTCTTTACATCTCTTTGAGTCCTTGACACCACATTTCCAACAGGTAGTAGAAACTATATAGCACTACGGTGTTATTCTGCTTGGATTCTAAGATCTCACATTAAGTAGATTTCACTGAACAAAATACATCTCCTGTTCACTGTTAACACAAAGAGGTCTAGAACTCCTGACTCCATCCTTCTTACTGGCATCACAGGACTGAATCTAGAAGCTTAAAAGTCTTTGCTTATTACTGTAAACTTGAAAGTGTTTTCCAAGTAATACTGAATGTAACAAACTGCTAGCTACCTGTAGAATGACTGAAGTAAGTGAAAGATGAGCCAGTTGCTACAGTTTGTTCCCAGTTCTGATTACAGACATAGGACGATGTGAGGAGAGACTTTAGGAAGAATGTTTTTTAATGAAAGCAATCTGAAACAGTGATCTGTTTCCATATTATCTATGCATTTCCACAGATCAGCTGAAGATGTTGCCAGGTACAACATACCATACTGTCAGTCTAACTTGAAAGAGCACTTTTATTGCTAATCCAGAAGTCTTCTCTTTAGCTTATCAGCATAGACATGTAAGCTAAAAGGGCTCAGTGACCAACCAACCCAAAATTCAAACTATTAAAATATTATTCCTTTAGTCCCATTACACACACAGTATCTTTCTGCGTTCATTAAAACCCCACACTGAAAGCAGAAGAACCTTTAAAGCCACACCAGGATCTTGGCCAAAGCTAGGTCCAACCTTATACAGGGCGCCAGCAGCCCTGGAGAGCAGGTAAATATGTAAAGGCATACAGGCTCCAGCGTTTGGAGGCTAAACGTCTATTTCTGCTGTTCCACCTGGACACATCATTAGGCAGAATGGAGCAATGGCCAACCAAAGAACAATCTGTGGGCATCCTGGTCAGTCTGACATGCTTCCAAAACTAATATATGGGTAATCATTAATCTGCTGTAAACTTGCCACCAGCTCTGTTACCAAAACAAGAACTAGTACTGGCTCAATCTTCACAGTAGGCTACAATGATACACGTATCACATCTCAGTTATCAAGCACTTCAGTGAAAACCCATGTCAATTATTTAAAGAAACTAAACAGTAATCCAATCCAAGGATAAGAGTTTCTCATGTTTAATCAAACAGATCTCCAATGCTCAGTAGCAATTTATGTATGAATACTAGTCCGTTAGAAAGTTGAGACTAGTTTTGAAATGGAAGCATCTTGAATAGCAAAAGCACACAACACAAATTACATAAGCAATCCACAAACCTAATTTTGTTAAAAAAATCTTCAAGTTAAATATTAGCTGGATTCTGGGAGATTACCTGGGGAAAATGTTATGTATGCTTACTTTGCTTTTATGCTTTCCTAGACAGCTCACAGATGCTGGGTTTCCTGTCTAGAGACAAGTGCTCTTTTATATACACACATGCATCTCTACACATATATATAAAATACCATATTTTATTAAAAATTTCCTATTTTTATTTATGTATACATATATGTATACAGTCATATGCACACATAAAAAATAAACACATTTTTTAAAGGGCATTTAAAGGACTGAACTGCCACTTACAACCGATTACTGCTAACAACCCTGTTCAGCTCAAATGGGTAATACCTTAACATAGAGCAAGATCACATCAACCAGGAGAAAGGTCCTGATACAAGGTCTTTCTTCAGTGCAATATTAGGGAAATGGAATCTTTTTCTTACAGGTAGCCATACCCATAGCTGCTAACCTGTGCCTGGTATTGTAGTTCATCCTCTTGCACTTACACTGGCTCCCTTATGACCTGCAGAAAAGCAGAGAAAGTGTGGCAAGTGTGTTATCTGTTGTTTACAAAGGGATGGACTTTCTGGAGATCTTCAAGTCTTACATCTTCATCATTATCAGTCATTCTGCTGTCTTAGTTTTCAATCCCCTCTGCAAAGCTTTCAGATCTTTTAGGAAGCTGTTAATGTGCAGGCCCAGGGCAATTACATAAGATGTTATTTTAGTCGTGAACAACGCATTAAATTTTGGATTCTGACACTGTTGCAGATTAGCACAATGAAATTCTTCACCCGTTTTTGGATAATGATGTCTAGGCACTCAGGGATCATTTTATGCTTCTTTATCCCTATCTGGAAGCTGAATTTAAGGTTATCCAGACACTAAATTTTCTGGCTCCAGCTCCTTCTCATCAAGAGACATCCATGACTCCTGCCGTCTTGAAAATCTGCTCAGAGATAATGTTAACAGGAGCTCCTGACAGACTCTGAATGGTTTCAGAAGTTGCACTGCATGCTGGAAAAAGGAGTTAGATGGACCTTCAGTTCGACCCAATGAGAGGTCTTATTATTTGAAAACCTACTGTATTAAAGAGCACCAAAATACTTTCAGGTTTGCAATGGACTCAGGTGTTATGTAGCTAGGCTGCAGGACAAATCTTGCATCAGTACATAACACTCCTGCACTTTGATACCAGATGCCAATTACAGAACTAAAATGAACTGCCTCTACAGATATCTTGGCTAGTCCTGTAATCAACACAACCAGGAAGTCGTGTCCTGAGACCTCAAAATACCAAAGATTTTCTTCTATTTCAAAACGGCACTATATTATCAAACAACGAGGTTCACTTACAAATTAATCTCTGTAGATTTCTCTTATTTAGTGCTTAAGTGTACGGCTACTTTTTAAAGTAAGCAAAATCCACACAGAAACAGGTCATTTATATAAAAGCATTTGCATTTTGGAATTAGTGTCCCACAGTGGTTCACAGTCATCTATCCAGAGATTTGCACTTCCTGCTGAAGTTCATGAAAAAAATGGGAAAAACATTTTCTTGACAGAGTATCTCCCACGACTGACTCTGCTTCTCTGTTTTTTTCATACTGACTGGCTTTCTGTCCTAAGATTTTGTAATAGAGGTAAAAGTTGTAACTTGTTTTATCCATGCAGCTTACTGTCAAACTACTTGAAAGGTTTGCAAACGCAGAACTCTGGAAATACAGATTTAACAAAAACATTGCTTTAGCTAGACTTGTTTAAATGTCACAGCTGAAAGATTTAGTGTGCTTACTCTCTGCTTATTAAGTAAATATTTCCAGTATTTTCAAATTAAGAAACCCTACAACTGAGACTAAATGAGTACAACATAAGCTGCGTGAAGTTGAGAAGTAGAGCAGATACCTACCTGAAAGAAATAAAGTTTCAGTTAAAAAAAAGTTGATGTTAACTTTTCAAATGCAAGTACTCTTATCTCTCCCAATCTAGTAATAAGGAAGAATAGCAAGCATTAAAAGTGATCTGAATTTTGAAGTAATTACAGAAAAATAAAACTCAATGTATTAACTCACCCTGGAGAAAAAACCAGAGTAATCTAATTCAAACTAGTCTATAGCTGTCCAGAGAGATTACCTTCTGGAAGTACAGTAATTATATTTCTAAAGTAAAATCACTTATGCCTGGGGTAGGGAGGCTCAAGGGATTTTATTTTTTTATTATTATTTGAAATGTGTAAAACCCTCACAATGACATAGATACTGAGAAAAGAACTTTGAGGACAAAAGTACATATTCTGTATAAGGTCTTTCTTAGTGGTGGCAAACAGATACATGTAACTAGTAAGACTGTATCACACCAGATGCCAAGTAAGAACAGACATACAGTTGCACTTTTCCATATAGTACCCCTACGTTCTAAGCTAAGTAGCAGATTGCTCTGGAACGTCTTATAAAAGTACTTCTTGCCAAATTTGTAATTATACTAATTTTTATAACTTTAAAGAAAGAATTCCTACGGGTTTCACTGAAAGCTTCTCTATGTAGATTTTTGCCAGTACCTTACAAATAAGATTACTTTAAAAAGAAAACCAAACACTACATTCTTATGAGCTTAAACTTACTTAATGAAGTGTTTTATTTCAACAACTCCAGTTAATAGCAAGACCTAAGAGGACCATTCTGACAGTCTCACTGTGATATAACTGTTTCAAAATAGTTTGGTGGCTTTATGGAGAAATAAGATGTGTGGTCAAACAAGGCCGAACCTTATGCCTTGTCTAAAAAACACCTCTACTAGGAGCCAGAAGCTCAAGTTTCGAACAGTTAAAAAGAAACAAAGCAAAACAATACTAGAAACTTGAAATCATCTATGAAACATCTATGAAATCTTGGAAATCTCAAATTACTTATGACAATACACCTTGAGACCTTCCACTTTATTAGGAGTCCAGCTGCTGAACAGTCCGCCCTTCTCTTTTCCATTTCCTACTCATTAGTACCAATGAAGTTCTTCCTTCAGAAAGTCCCTGCTGTGTTCCTGAACAGCATGGAATCTGACCTAAGACTGAGAACTGTATGGTAAACTTGGTAAGAACTACACATTTCATTCTGCTGCTGCCTAGTTAGTCCGTGCTGTTTGCAGAGCTATTTGCCAAGATCTGACAGTTAAATGTGCACGCTTCAATTCATAGCTAATAAATTCCATTCAGCAGTAAACTTACACGCTTCCAGGTGACAGCACAAACGGTCCCAGCAAAGAGACTGCACTAGTTTCCTCAAGTAACAGATTACTGGATAGGAGTTACTTCTTGATCCAACTACCAGAGCAAGCCTTCAAACTGCATCACGTTTTGGCTACAGCAGATTTTTTTTTTAATGTATTTATCTACTTATTTGTTAAGAAGCCACGGCTTATTTCTCAGTGTAATCAATTAAGCAAGCAGGCACCCGCACAATCGGAGCTGGCTTCTGTCACCCACCCAGAGCGATGGCTCCGGCAGCCCCGGGCGCGTCCCGGCGCCGCTGTCCCGGTGTGGACACTGGAGGGCGCGCTCGAGCCACCTTTCTGAGGAAACCCGGAGCGTTCGGGCTCCATACTTGGAAATCACTAAATAAAAAACACCTTTCTGCACCTTTTAACAACATCCAAATCCTCTTACCCTTCTCACCAGTGTACACACCCTGTTATTCTCCCATCCCAACAGCAAGATTTCTAACAATGCCTGGATCCCTAAGATCCACCTCTTGGGAGATAAGCAAGATGCAGACAGATGGATGGACAGATTTTTTTCCTGTTGAATTATGTGTCAAACTCAAGGGACAATTCGACTGCCAACTCTTCAATGCTCTCCTACCCCTGTCCCACCCTTTCTCTTACTGCATTTATGGCCTGTCCTCAAAACTGCCCAAACATTTTTTCCTTCTACCAATGGGAACACGAAGCAGATGTGATCCCCATAGGCAGCAGCAGAATGAAGAGGATTCAGAACCATCAGTCAGAGTAACTCAAGCACAATCATTACCTCTGTGTGACCAGCTAATTTTACAGAAGTGCTGTTTAAAACCCAGCAACACTAGTTACCAGTTGATCTTCCTTCCCAAAGCACAGTGACTCAAAGGTAGTCCGTCCATTTAAACCCCCTTGAGCCACGACACCTGTAAGATTATCACAGAGCTAACGACAGACAACTCCTCTCACACAACAGGCTCATGCTAAGGTTAAATTTTATACGTGCAGCAAGTGAGCCACCACATAGAAAGCTATGAAAGAATGAAACAAAAATCACAGAGCCGGCCCCAGTATCACCAGAGTTTCACTTCATAAATAAGCCTCACTTGAACACTGCTTTAAATACCACACGTAGCAGTGTACACACAGAGTTTGTCCTCTGAGGGAAGATCACATATGACAAATGCCAGCTACATCAAGCAATACACTTCTGGAAATTGTTTAAATAGTGCAAATATTAAATCTATATAAAGGAGCTGCACTGGTCAGAAGTGACCAAATCAAGCCCTGCTCATCCCATTTTGCTGTTGCATACTCAATCTAGTGTAAGCAGCAAAGCCGTACCAGTACATTTGGGAAGCGCAACTGTCTCCCTGATTTGAATTCAGATGACTGCCTTACCATCACACACTCCATGAACATTAAGTTTCACTTACTGACTTCTCCCTGCCCTCATGTTCTTTACCAAAGAATGCGTAAACTGAACTTTAATTTGTTAATTACACCTCCTAGTGACCTGAAAAATGCATGTGAAGCTGTAAGCAGCAGTATGACTACGGTAAACTTAGTATTGTTCAAGCAATTTCTGTCCAGCAACACTGCGTTTTGCTACAGAACGACAGCTCACAACACAGTATGCCAGAAGTGCTTGGAAAGGAGAAATAAAACTTTTCCCTCACTTCATTCACTAGACTACAGTTTGCCTTCCCAGTTTCAGAACTTCTGCTGCATAAGCAGTTTCATCTTGCCAAAAAGACTCCTGTAAACTTCAACAGAGGATCAGGAAAGGCATGGGGTGGAATTCTAACAAGATACGTAAAGGCTGACTTACCAATTGGCCCACTGACTTGTTAAAAAAATAAATCAATGTCACATAAAAAGTTGCTGACATGTTTTACACGCAAAACCTCTCACATGATACCTGCATGCAGATCCCTGAACAACTAATGAATGAACATGGAATCAAATATTTTTTTTTAAAAATTATCAAGGAATGGAATAACAGTCAGAATGGCTGATACATTTTTCTTTTATTCCCCTGCTGATTTACTTGAGTGCTCCCTACATTGCGCTACTAGTCTTACAAACCAAACTTTACCCAGTCATTTTACCCTCAGCCTCATTTACCCTCAATCTGTTTTTCTCCATCCTGTGTTTAGACATTTAAAAAGGTATAACTTTAATTTTTCATTCATGCACATATGACCACTGGGTGGAGATAAGGCTTTAATTAGAAAATTAAAACCAAACTATTGGAGTAGACACTTTCTACAAAAACAATATTTGAATGCCAACACTACTTCACTAAAAGAGGATCAAATGAACTATCTTAAAATAAAAATTTAAACTTTTTCTTATGTTCTAATTTTCATTATTTTAACAGTCTTGACAAAATGTTTGCAATAAAAAAGTAAAAGCTTAAGCTTACTTGAAATCAACAGTTGTGTTTCCACCTACTGGAAAAATGAATTTAACTGAAACAGTAATTTGAAACTTTGGGATTTGGGTAATTAAAAGAGCAATGATTTTTTGTGTAAGATGCAAAGAATTTACGTGTGACATGTATCATCACGTGTCAGTCCCAAACACAAGTTTGCAGAAACCACTGCCATTCCCTGCAGTCCGCACAGATTTCACAAAGTCCCTGCTCTCAAACAGTTGCCTGTCAGAATGCAAAACTAATTAATACTCCTAAAAAACATGTATAAGTAATTTCTTAAATAACATTTTTTGCTAGTAAATCTGAAATGTCATCTTATTTCAGTATCTTGATGATTTCCACTATCCCTTCATGAGACCTGGACACTAACATTAGAACAAGTTCTTCAAATAACTGATGTGTAAAACCCACAGAATGGTTGCTAATATGAAGCATTCTCAGTATGTAACACCTTTTTTCTTTTAAGACAGAGACCTTGAAAATAATTAAACATGATGGTAAAAGTAGAGAACCTCTCGCTTTTAAGTTTTTATTATTGAACACATGTTGTAAAATGGCTATAGCTTTAAAAGACTCTAATTAACCAAAATAAGAATGTAAATGTTTTGATATGGAAAAACACCTCTCCCTAACCTCTCTTTTCTCCTTTTTTATCTCCATTATTCTTGTAAGAATGACATCAGCCATAACCACACAATTCAGTCTTGCTTTACTCTGAAAAAATGCAACTTTAAGCCACAGCATAGCACATTACCATCACCATGCTTTTTTGTAATACAGTTTTGCTGTAGTATAACCTGAGATCCAACTGCAAATGGTTATAGTGACCATGGGCTCAGATAAGCCCTCTAACAGCACTTGTGACCAGCACACCTGTATTTCAGCCTGTCTCTCACATGTCAGTCTGAATTAAACTCACCCTTTTCCTTCTAAAAAGTCAAGTTTTCACCACGAGCCAGGCCAACCCACTCCAGTTTTTATCCATTTTTACCTCAAACACAAAACACAATAGGGCATTTTACTTAAACTTGTGAGTTCTATACCTTTCAAATCTTGAGACAGTATAATTCATTTCACATCTGTATGGCGAGGGCAACACCTAAATTATGACCACAAACACTATCACAATCCTAAGTGCATACCTGTCTCTTAAGTAAAAGGAACATCCTCTCCCTTCTTCTACAGCATAAAGAAAAGACTCCCTGATCTAGAGATCAGTGTCCTGCACGGAGCATCAAAGGGCAGTAATGAGCCTGGGACAGTCCCACCAAATGAGAACTTTAAATCACCTATAACTATAGCAGAAAGCATGGGTTTAAAGCAGGACACTGAACTTTTATAAAATTGCATTCAAACTGTAAGTAATTTCTACAAACAAAAGCATTTAGAATAACAGAATGGTTCAGGGACTGAGACACTGTACAAAGACACACTAAAGAGTCTTTTTCTTGTCATTGTGGTACTATAAAGTTTTCTCCAGACCACTGACCTTTTCTTCTGCATGTAGAAATACGCAACACAAGGACCTAATATCAAGCTGGAGCTTGATGCTGGCCAAAGACATACAGTGTTTGAGGATAATGTTCTGATCACATCCTTAACAGCTCAAAATTAAGCCAAATTATTTTGTAGATTACTTGGTTTTCCTGCTCTTACTACGGTAAAACATCAAATAAAAATGCCAAAACTAGTGAGTCATATTGCCAAGATTTCTGTTCCTTTCTATCTCCTTGAGGTTTGCATATACAAGAATTCACAAAAAGAAAAAAAAGATGAGATTAAAATTTTATGCTTTCAATAAGAAAGGTCCTGCAGGGTTCCTGCAGACATTCATCCTCTCTATTAGCCTTCACTAAGACTCTTTCAATTAGCCGGGCATGTTTTCATTACTTTCTTTCTTATTTTTCCTTAATTAAAAACAAACAAACAAACAAAAACTCACCCCAAACCAAAACAACAAACTCATGATTTAAGTTAATAGCTTCCATTATTTTTTAAAGAAAAAAAAAGGCACAAGAGGTAGTTCAATAAAGGTCCAATTGAACTTATGTGGCAACAGTTTTTCAATCATTTTAGAGAGTTTCGGTATGCAGTTAGCCCACTAATACTGCAGCAGAACAGACACCATTCCACAGAGCTAGTACAGTGTATTTGTCAATAATTTCCATATTAATTAGTTTGTGACAAGACAGGCTGAAAGAGTGAAAGAGCAGTGATCCATAGGATCTAAAACAAATTCAGAATTCACTCAGAATTCAAAAAAGCTGAATATACACACTTTGGTTAGATGTCAAAGATTCCATTAAGAAAGAAAGAAAAGAAAAGAAACAAAAAAACCTCCAAAACCTCAAAAATAAAATAAAAACCTAACAATGCTAGAGGCCATACCTGAGTACTACAGATTTTTCACAGCAACATGGAAGTCAGGTACTCTATATAGTGCAACACTTTGAAAACAAATTAAGGAGCGCAAGATCATCAATTGCAAACATTTCAATGGAGGCAAGAGGAAATGAAAGGTTTCTCTGAAGGGTCCTTTAAAAATCACATTTAAATGAGCTCAAACTAGACTCCAATTATCAGCACTTTATGTAAATGAGGATTTTGTCTATATCCTTTTGAAGAAGAATTTTTTGGCAGATGTTGTATGGTCCAGCCATATTCAAAGTTGTAAAAGCCAACTACCTCAGCAGAAAAAAAGGGAAACATTATGATGCTGGTGTCAAACCAACCAGTTTAACAGACACTGTCTGTTCAAAAGCAGCATGCTAAGATTTCAGAGCCTCCTCTAGTCCGACATCTATTTATAGCTGCCCAGCCTCTCTACAATTTCTCACAGCCTCTCCTCCTCTCAAAGCCAAGTGGGAGAAGTTTAATGGATATAATGCTGGGCCTTGTGCTGCAAGATGGCCAGATCTGCAACTCTCCTCCAGCAAACTCATGTGCATGAAGACCAGGGGTTATGAGATGAGGTTGATCTAACCTACCCAGCAGCCAAATACATAACACAAACCTTCCCTATCCGCTTTAGGAACACTCATTTTTTCTCTGCCAGCATGTTGACGGTAATGAACCGCATCAGCATCAGAGCCTCAGCAAAACATACCGGCTGCCTTCCTCCTCACCACCGAGCAACAGCCCAAGCCAGCTTGCAAGCCAAGACAGAAGCTATCCAAGTAAGCTTTGACCCCCGGACAGCAGCAATGTCAACCAAGCACCCTCCCACTTATAATGCTACTCCTGTACGTTGCACCTTCCTCAAAGAAACTCGGAGGTTGTTGGCTTTTTTTCCGTGCAGTCTCTACCACTCAGCCATGCGTGTCTTTTTAAAGCACTGATCTAGACCGGCTCTCCTTCAACTCCATCAGATGTAACATCGCGGAAAGGGTGCAGATATTTTCCTGCATATGGAACACAACGCCACAGGCTGAACTCCGCTACAAGGTCCGCACATCCATCCCTGGTGCCTTCTCTCCTACCACCTACATCCACTTGCCTGTAGTACTCGTACAGCGACCGAGGAGGTGACAGCACTGCTGGAAACTCCTGCCCACCCGATCACAACCACATTTTCGTCCCTTTCCCCAGTCAGAAGCAGACGGAAGGGGAGGGTTGACTTCCTCGGGAGGAAAATAGGCAGGGAAAGGCCGGGGCAGAGATCAAGAGAGGAAGAATCACCCCAAAGGGAGAGGAGATAATCCCCGAGAGGCGAGGTTGCGGAGGAGCCTAAGCAGGGAGTGAGGGACAGGGACAGCGAACCGGGGGGATAATCCTGCAGAGAAGGGGGGAGATAATCCCCTCGGAGGGGGGGAGGCGGAGGATCCCGGAGAGGGAGGGGCGGGAAACCTGATAATCTCCAGGAGGAGAGAAAATACCAGGAAAGGGGGTGGGGGAAGGGGGGTGGGCGGGTGGATAATCCAGAGCGGCAGATGAAGCGCGAGTCTCTCGGGGACGCATCCGGAGGCGGGAGGAGGAGGGTTAATCCTCGTTCTGGGGGCAAAAATCCCTCTTCCCGGACTCTGGCGCTGCCACGTTCGCTCCCCTGCAGGCCCGCCCGGCCCCGCTACCTGCGGGCGGCTCTTCCCCCTCACGCCACACGAACACGGGGAGCCTCCGCTCCCGCCGCCGGGACGAGCGGCTCGGTCAGGATGGCTGCGGGACCCCGCCTCCCACCACCATTTCCCCGCCGGCTCGGAGGGAGGGGAGAAGCGCGTGGACCAACCCTCCCTCCCCCCCCCGCGCACATGCGACCTCACCGCCGGTACGGGGACTCACCGGCCGGCACCGACTCCCGCCGCTCCTCGTCCCCTCCTCCCTCAGCGGGCGCCGCTCGGCCCCATGGATTATCCCTGGCGCGGGTCTCCCGGAGGGACGGCGCGAGCTGGAGGTACCTCCGCAGCCGCTCTGCGCCCGCCTCGGCGCGCGCCGCCGGCGTGGCTGTGGCACGCGCTCCCGCCGCCGCTCCTCCTCCCCCGCCCACCACCGGCGAGCGCGCGCACGGCCTCCGCGGCGGTAGCGCGCGAGCGCCTCCCGTTCACACACCCTCACCGCTCCAGCCACCTCCCGGAGGGAGCGCGCGCGCCTCTACTCGGCCCCCACCTCCGTGTGTGTGTGTGTGTGTGTGTGTGCGAGAGCGAGGGGGGCTGGGGGCGGGAGGGGTCGGCGCGTGTGAGAGTGCGGGTCACTGTGCGTGAGAGAGTGCGCGCGCGTGTGTGTGACAGAGTCTGTGTGAGTGTGCCGGGGGCTGAGGGCGAGAGGGGTCAGCGCGTGTGAGCGCGCGAGTGTGTGACTGCGCGTGTCACTGTGCCCGTGTGAGCGCGTGTCTGTGAGGCGGCACTGGTGGGCGTGCCGGGGACGGCGCGGGGCTGTGTGAGGGGACACGCGCGTGTTCGTGTAAAAGCACGCACGTGTTCGTGTAAAAGCACGCACGTGTTCGTGTAAAAGCACAGGCGTGTGAGGGCCGCCGTGTTTGTTGACGGGGAGCGTTGGCGAGAGGCAGAGCGAGCGTGTGCGAGCGTGTCCGTGTCCCCACGCCGCGGAGCGCGGGCGCTCCCGGACGGCGCTCGGGCTTTGCCCGGGCTGGTTCGGACTCTCCTCGGTCCGAGTCCGGAGGGGACGCGCTGGCGTGACACGTGGCGCTGCCTGATCAGTCACCTAGTGCGAGAAACACTGGCCGAGAAGTCGCGTATTTCAGAGGGGAAAGGGGAGGCGGGTAGTTTCCCCTGATGCCAATAACCTGCAAGACCACTGAGATGAAGCAACACCGAAAAAAACGATTTTCCCGCACTTCTGCTCACTGTTTGCTTTAAACAATTCGTTTGCTTTGAACAGTGATAATGGAGTAGCTTTTGCTTTTTGCTTCTACAGAGGCTCTCACCTTTGGATACTCTTGGACTTCGGGAAATTTGGGTTGCACTCGGTCGGTCCTGTATGAAGAATTTTCCCTAACTAGAGGTGGATTTTTTTTGGTTTTTACCTAAGGGAAAAATTTGCCCCAGAAAAGAAAATGTTCATATCCAAAACAATCCTTCATTCTTCAGCTTGTTTTAATTCACTTTTTTCCTTCTCATACAGACTTTCCTGACATTTTTTGAATCCAAGTGTACAGTTTGGCTGCAATCTGCTTAATTTTGCTGTTTTAAGAACACCTGATAGCCTGGTGTGACATGGTAACCCTTCATAACAAGCAGTCTGCAATTCACACTGGCTTTTCCTTTGGGAGCCATTGGGGAAAAGGGAAAGCCAGAACTATGTGGGGGCAGAGTTTGAACAGAAAATCCCGCAGTTACCAATTTTCATTCTAATGGGTTCAGATTGTGCTTTCCTACCAGATAACAAATAAGCTGATTTCTATGCAACCAAAGATATGAAAAAAAGCAACCTATATATATGATGGGCATAATTACAGAAACTGTGGAACAGCAGTCAGCAGGTGAAAAACCTTTCTCAGATTGACCAATAAAGTTGCATCAAGTAAATAAGATGTTGTGGACCTCATCTTAGGAAACCAGCATGTAAAATTCCTTCAGGAATCATTTTTACTTACTCTTAAAATTACAGTAGCTACCCTGTGCTGAGAGCTTCACAAGCATGTGAAATTATGCATCCCCAGGTCCAAAGAGCTTACAGCCCTCCTGCAATTTCTCAGTTAAAAAGTCCAAATTGAACATATTTTTGGTAATTTGCTTCACAAGCAGTTATCTTTTCCTTATCAAACTGAAAGGAAACTTAAAATGGCATGAGGAATTCTAAGCTACAGAATTACCTACACCACCATTTCAGTGTTCAAACCCCTGCAGCTACGATGGAAAAACTGACAGGCATAGAAAATCTTCATTCCCCAAAAAATAACTCCACATCATTCTCTCTCCTTTGCCCCTTGCTTATTTTTTGTGGTGTTCTAATGGAAAATCTTTTGAACCAGAGCCACAAAATGCATAGATGTCATCTCATCCTGTATTTCACAACTCAATATTTTGTTGACTTCTTCTCTTACAGTCCCCGCATTTGTGGAGACTGAACAGTATTTTATTAAGGAGAAAGGGTTGTAGCAATTTATGCTGACATCTTTCATGATATCCTGGCTTTACCTTCGTGGCCTATGAAAGAAAATTGCTTCACTGCAAAACTTAGAGGTTCCTTATTACAGTGCTACTCAGAGCTTGAATCCAAACCTGTGAAACATGAGAGCTTGTTTTTGGCTGTAACAGAAATATCCAAACACGGAGTACTTTGACTGCTCCACAGCCCTTTGAACATCTTTCATCCTGGCCTCCACAGCTGCTGTTTGGCTATTAAAGCCCTCTAGATAATGTGTCCCAAATGCTCACACACCATATTTTGCCCACTATTTAATACATTTGACCCATTAGGGTCAAGAAGGAATTAGAGATGTATTGTTTCAGAGAAGAATTTAGAATTTGATATTCACCCTCTGGCAGGAATTATCATATCATTTTGGCTCTTTACTACTTACATTCAAATGCCGCTCATAGCAGAAATCCCCCATCGAAGGATGGTCCTTAGGACCCTGCTGGTCCTGTTCAATCTGATGGCTTTGTGCCATTCCTGCAGTGCAAAAATTACTGTAAATCTCTTTTATCCATTTAATGGGCAATTACTGCACTTCAGCCAAACCTCACCCTGTTCCCAGTTCAGGGCAGAGAAGATGGGGACCCGGCCAGGACTGACTTATGTCCCTGCAATGTCTGGCTAGTGATCATGGTCAGCTAGACATAAGTTAGAATAGTGCCAAAACCAAGTTGCTTTATGCCAGGGATTATCTCAGTCTCTGTCAAACCACAGGATTCAGGGAGCATAAAGTCTGTATGGTAGGGCAGCTCCAACCCTCATAATTTTGGACTGATTGATTAGCATTCACTAGAACTGGAGTTTATGACTCTACAGAGCTCTGAACTCTGCCTTTGATGATACAGATCTCATTGAAGCAAAGGGTTTCTTTTACTATGAAGTCTGCTGCTCCTTTTTGTAAAACTGCAGGGACCGGGGTGGCTAATGTTGTGATAGTTCCATGCTGATGCTGCAAGTAACAAAGTAGAGGTCTTTATCCAGGATCTTTTCGTTTTGCTGGGGCTCCCACTCTGATGTTAGAGTAGTTAGAGGAGCAGACACTCCAGTATACAGAATGTGAGAAGGAGGACGATGTGGTTTTCAGTCCACTTACAGTTCTGGATGTACACGTGAAAAAGAAAATCTGTAATCACTACCAGCACTGCCACAATAGTGGAGAAATTATCTACTGCCTGGTGTCAACTATGTCAAAATTTTTGTCTCATGCTCTGCAGAACACTGGGTCTGAATTCTGAATTCTCTATCACTGCTCCGATGACAATTTTAATGATGAAATGAACAGATGTACCCAAAGAAGAGCTTCTTCTTTTGAGTTAGTTACCCTTTTCACATCTAGTTATTGTGGCAAAGTGTTGTTGAGCGCTTAGAGTGAAAGATTTTGAGCCACTGTATATTTTTAAAGGAAGTTTTAAACTGATTGGTGGCATACTCAGCAAGTCCAGTGTTCTGTGTACTTTCATTAACCAATGTCTAGCTTGGATCAGTTGTTATTATCAGTCTTAAGACAGCTGGAATTCTAGACTACTTCTTTATTTGATAACCCCTAAAATATGCTTTCTTCGTGACCCAATAAATTAAGACAATAAAGTATCAGCTTCTTTGCTGTGTTTATCACCATTTGGGAATCTTACGATGTTTATGTATCCACTGGCACACCATCCAAGATATTTTTTATGAAGTTCTTTGTGCCAAAGAAATGAGCCACGGGATTTTGAATTATTATTATTATTACTTTTATTTATTTTTGGTATACAGTTTGATTACATGTCTGTACATAAGACATCATTGAAGATTTAAAAAAAAATCCAGTAAATGCAGCAAAATCTCTAAGAAATAACACAATTTTCTGAACTATCTCAGAAGAACTCATTAAAAGATCACGTAGATGATTACAAATATTGATGGTAAAATAAAACCAGTTTTCTTTTAGGGGTGAGTTATCAAAACCACAATAATTAGGAGAATGTTGATTTACGTGTAAAAGTAACATGAAAGAATAAAATGAAACAGCACCTATACAGTTAAAAGGCTATACGTCTAATTCCTGTGCTATTTTCATCACTGAGTTCTGTTTGCAAGTGGAATTCAACTCCACAGGAGGAGATAATGAAGACAAATAGTATGGCTTTATTTTTAAAAGGGGTGGATAATTTCATGGCAGCTTACAACATTGGTAACTGGGCAAGCTAAGATAATAAGGCTAATCAAATCTCATGCTTCATAGCACTAGTTCCCTGCGGGGTCAGGAAAAATCTTTCCACTGTATACAGCACTATACAATTAGCAAGGTTATTATTGGGGAGAAGAGGTACAACCTTCTAAAGAAACCAGCTTTTGCTGTTATTAGAGAACAGAGGCTGTACTTGGACAGACAGAGAAAAGAGCACTATTTTCTTGTGCCACTTCTGCTCCTCTAAACTGTCAGAATTTTAGAATTACAATTCTCATGTTTGTTAAAAACAAATAAAAATCCCCTGAACATGATTACCTAAGTGCATTACTGTCTGAAATCTATCAAAAACTCCTGCACCTGAGGCTGGTATTCCAGTTCAAAAATAGTTGTCACTGACTAGACACGGGAATTGCATTGAGATGCTGCAGGTTGCAAGCGCACATTTCCTTCTGGTTAGGTCAGTAATGTTACAGAATTTGCATCTTAGTAGCGATTTAGGCAGGAAGACATAGCCCCAAATGATGATGAGCTCTTAGCTAGGAGTTGAAACGACATGTGTTTGAAATATTTAGTTTGGGAAGTACTGTTGATTTTCTTTAATTGCCTGAACATATTGTTGTAGGTGTTTTGTGTGTATACTTATATTTTATTTTTCATCAGTGTGTGCATCAGGGAAATTATATTAGCTGCAATTGAAAATATTTAGCTATTTTTCTGCAAAATTTATGTTATTTATGTGAATGTGATACTCTTTATGAGTTGGTGGGGTTTTTTCTTACGAGGCGGAGGAAGCACAACAGCAGAACAAAATTCTTTGTAAACCAATATTATGAAAACAATTCTGTTTCCATGAGCTATACCTCAAACAAAAGAACTGTCATTACCCTGACCCGTATCTCAAATATATTTATTTTAAAAGTACTAATTATTTTCAGGTGGCCTATACTTTTCCCCTGTGCGCATCCTATGTGCATTCTCAACTCTCAGCCCACATTCACAGCATGGAAAAAGTCCACCAAAACATAACCTCACTGGCATCTTGAAACTTGGGTTACATGACAGGAAAATCTGAAAACGTAAGAGGAGCTTACACAAAGACAATTTCAAAACTTCTTCACAGGTGCAGTAGTGCTTATCTTTCTTATAGAAAGAATATTCATCCACTGCCTTTCACTAGGCTGCATTGCCTCAAGCTGTAGAAGGTTCAGCTAAATGAAGTTGAATTAAAAATGCAACTTTTGTTTACTCCCCAGGTCTCAGAAACAAGTTCATTAAAGCATCTACTGTCTACAGTATTCTCCTGAATACAGAACAAGGCACGAATGTTCCATAGAGCTGAACCATGAAAGTGTTCTGTTTACTGAATAGGGTAGGTGATTTAGTCACAACAGACATAGCTGGTTTAGGTGATCAGTGCCTTTTTTTTCCTTCATTCTTCACCAGCAAAGTCTCACAGGGTTCTGTGCAAGGAGAAAGAGAAGTACCAGCAGCAGATGAAAATCATGACAGGGCATACTTGCAAGGACCTTGACATAGTGAAGGAATGGGCCAACTTCATGAAAATCAGCAAGGACCAATGCCAAGTCCTGCACCAGAGGTAGACTAACTCCTTGCACTGATTCGGGCTGGAAGAAGATGTTAGTGGTTGGGCAAAAATGCCTGATTGGGCATCAGCTGTTCTGAAAAAGGCCCAGGGGGTGTTGGTAGACAGCAAGCTGAACGTGAGCCAGGGGTGTCTTCTGGCAGCAAAGAAAATCAACAGCAACCCAGCTTTATTAATATAAGAGGAAAGTCAGTATATTATTGCCCCTGTTACTTGTCACTTGTTAGATCACATTTAAATACAGCCATCAGTTTTGGGACCCCCCAGTACAGGAAAGACATTGAATAAACTGAAGCAAGTTCAGCAGAGGGCCACTAAGAGGGTTGGGGACTGGAGCACTTGTCCAGCAGGAAGAAGCTGGGGGAACTGGGCTTGTTCAGTCTGCAGCAGAGATGGCTTGGAGCAGGGCATAACACTAGCCTGGCAGTGCCTACTAGGATGTTATTGGGAAGATGGAGCCAGGCTCCTCAGTGGTGCACGACTGAAGGCTGAGAAAAAATAGACATAGATGAAATCAAGAGAACTTCAGGCTGTAAAGAAAACAACCTGAATTCATCATTAGGATGAATTCCTGTTTCATCATTAGGAAGCAGTGGAAGTGTTTGCCTAAATAAGTTGTACAGTCTTCTTCCTTGGAGGTTTTCAAGATTCAGCTGGATAAAGCCCTGAGCAATATGGTGTGCTCTCATAGCTGCCCTTTCCCGGACCATGAGGTTGGACTAGAGAGCCCCTGGCTTCCCTCTCTGCCTGAATTACTCAATGATTCAATGACTCAAAAACTTCACAGGGACTGTATCTACAGGAAAAGAAGACAGCTCTGGTATAGTTTATCCAATAAAATGATAAATCTTAACTTACACTGGGAGCATGGGCCAGAAACCAAGCTACAACTGCCCAGCTGTGCAGTAGCAAGTGGGCTTAGTGCCATACTCTCCATTGTTCGCTCTCTTTTTGGTCTCAGCAACCATGCACTGTTGGTTGCTCTGCTTTAGGAAGAAGGCTTGCATGTTTGAAGTCTTTTTTGGCCACCAGAAAAGTCTTAGTTTTTTTCCTTTCCATGGCCTCCTTCCCAGAGAAGAAGGCCCCCCCCAAAGCGAAAGAGAAGCATGGCAAAATTGTGAAAATACTGCTTGCAAAATGTCTTGACAAGGAAGTCATATCTGAAAATAATTTCTTGAAAGAAAATGTAAAAATTCTCCTACTTCACAATCTTGTCTTCAGACACACACAGATGAAATTTCAGAAAAATAGAATACAGGCATTCTCATTTTCCCAAAGGTTTCCTTTATATTGTTAAAATTATGTCATTTATACACAATTCAAAATTCTTTCACACTATGCGATGGCTGTAAAGGGACCGTAGTTTAAAGAAAAATCAAGTCCCAAGAAATCTTTGTCACATTCAATAAAATCAGAGTACCAATGGAGAGAATTTTAATTAAAAACTTCAAATAAACTCCAGGGAATCAAATCATTTGTGAACCTAAGCATATCAGAAAAGCCACGGCTCAGCAGCCTACATGAGTAGGCTCCGCTCATTTCCTAACAGTGTTCTTCTTACAGTAAGTGTTGCCAGAGAGACTTTGTATCCTCATGCTTCAAGGCCAAATTAATAGTCAGCTGAGGGCAGGAAGAACCACCCCTTACAAGAGAGAAATGAACAGCAAATTAGCAGTCTCAGACTGCAAAGTCCTCTTCCCTAAATTGTTGTAGCTCCGGCTACAAAAGGCAGTTCCTTCCCCAAACTCTTTAGCTGCAAATCTTTTCAAGATGAAATACATTGCCATTCGTGTCTCCAGCTCAATGGAATACCAGCAAAAAAATGTGTCTCCAGTGAAAATCTCGTCAAAGATAAACATTGTCAGTAGCAAGCTTTGCTGCCTGTTCCCTGCTATCTGCTGTAGCAAATTCATTTAAAGGAACCCACAGGTCAGTCTGGCAGAGACAACAGCAGCATCAGAAGACACTTTTCTGTTGAATGAGGAAGTAAAGACCAAATATTGAAGAAACAATACAGGATGATTTTAAAAGGTGCATAGATTAGAAAGGAGAACAAAGAGGAAAATAACTGCTGATTAGGTATTTTACTTTTAAGAAAGGAATCATTTACTTACAGCCCCATTTAGGGATCAAATTCTTATGACAAATATGATACCATGGAAAGAGTAGTTAAGGAATTATTTCAATAGTATTGATCTTACATAAATTCCATTTCCTCTTTAATTTTCAAATGCTTGTAAGACTGTAATATGTAATTTTAAGATTTAAGCCCATCCTAAAAGTCCTAAAAGTATTTGAAAGAAAACTAATTATGGCCACCAGAGCAAACCAGGCTTTAAAAAATATAATTGACTGTGTGCACATGTAATACAATATCTCCATTTAAAGACTAATTACTTATACTGCATCATCTAAACCAACCCCAAATCTGTATGTTTTGTTCCCATAGTTAATTTCTTTCACAAAATTGCTTCTCATTTGAGAAAAGTTGGCTTGTAGGACTAATGGTATCCTTTTGTTCTGAGTTTTATGTCCAGTCAAAACACCATATTTGCTGTGGAGTGCATTTTGGAAAGTCAGGGAAAATACAGCCTCCTGAACCTCTTTGTCCAATTTTTTCTGGGGAACAGGGATGGTTACAATACAGAGGTATATAGTACATACAATACATTTGTATGTACTGTACAAATCTGTCTGTGGGAGCTACGGACACAGCTCTTATTTCCTTTGCCTCAGACAAATTTCTGGCAGAGGAGGCAACTGAGAACAAGCTGACTAATTTCGGGCAGCATCTGCCAGAGGGGAGGTACAGGCTAGTTATTTTATGTGTTTCACAGGACTAAGGCTGTTGGCAGGGTTGAATTTCTGCTTATTGGCTAAGCTAAACTCTCTCATGCAAGATATTATTTTTGCAAATCACCTAGGAAATATGGCAGAATTTCCAGCATCATCAGTCTTTGAGATCCTTCAAACTATCAGAGGTATAGTTCATCTTGCTTTGAAACAGGGACAGGGATTGTTTGACTTTTGAGATCCTTTGCATTCCTAGTTTTCTGTAATTTATAGAGAATGATTTATAAACCAAATAGAAATTATATTTATCCAGTGTTTTACATTGCGCTGGATTATTAGAATAGCTTCTATGTTCTTTTACACAAAGAAAATGTTTAAAGAGGTTTTACTACTTAAAGGAACTATCCTTTTTACGGTACTTATTAATTGTATACCCTTTTCCTTGTTGTTTTTCAGACTTATTTATTTGCATTTTAGATCCATAAGGCAAGGATTATCTTCATTCTGTGTCTAAAGAGTGTCCAATATATTAAAATTCCACTTCTGGTTAGCCCACAGGCACTTCTATGAATAAAATTGGCAAAAATAGTAAATTGTGGTTTTTAGGTTCTAACAACATTACATACACTGGGTCCTAACTTTTATTTTGACTTCAGATTTTAGCAGACCCCTTCCTAGGTGTTCTGTAGCATTTTTGTGCCTTTCAAAAGCTGTGTACACATCATAGGGCTTCCTCTCTACTTCTTAAATATTTTATTAAAAATCAAATGGTGTAAAGTTCAAGACTTGTTTTAAAGCAAAATTTAGAAGCTGCTGCTAAAAGTCACAGCTGAGTTAGTTCTATCAGACAAGGGTAAAAATCCTTTTTCTTTCTGTTAACAGACTGCCTGTGATTTTAATAGCACTTCCTTCCTACCTGGCTTTTCATTTCTCATTAAAGAAAAAATCCCAAACCAACCAAAATTAAATACATCTTCAATCAAAAGTGGAAGTTGGCAGCAGTAGTTTCCCAGGCATAAGATTACTCAAAGGAAAGCTAGATAATAGTGGAAACTACCTGTAACCTAGTTCTGTATTGGACTTCAGCCTATGAGAGACCAAACTACTTTATAAACTCATATATATGTTATGCAGAGATACTATCTATTTGTCTGTCAGTCAAATATTGGAATCTGGAGGGGGGAAGGGAGAAGGAAAGAGGACATGCCATTGATATTCAACGGTGCACAGCTGTTTCAAAAAAAAAAAAAAAGACAAGAAATAAAGAAAGTATTCATCTGTAGGTTGGATTTATGGAAGTGGTGCACAGATTTTGGCCAGGTTGCAAGGCCGTGTGATTTCTTCTAATCACAACCTGATTGTTGTTTCAGGGCTCTGAATTTATATCTTAACTAGATTCCCATCTGTGTCTGAAGAATACGAGACACAGCTCAAAGGCAGGGAAAAAGTGACTTATAGCAAGGCCAGGTGCAACTACTCTATAGACACAAAAGCATACCTAGCCATGTGCTACTTCCATATCATGGGATTCCAGCACTCTGCACCCACTGGTACTATTGCAAGGCTGCAGTTGCGCTGTTTCTGTATCTACACCAAATCTGCTGATGTTTGGACTGGGCAAAACCACTCTTGTCCCAGTACAGGACTGAACACAGTCCACTACTCACTGGATGCAGAATCCAGGACTAATTTTCAATTCATTGATGCTTCTGGGAAAGATGCATCCACCCTCCAATCCACCTCCAATCACCAGTACCACGGTCACAAGAGCTCATGTTTCCGGTTGTATCCCACACCACTACTGGTAAGGCCAGCAGCTGGGGTTTTGTGACAGCTAATACGTTCATTTCTTAACCTGGAAATTAATTGGGGTCTTCCAAATGCGAAGCACTCGATGTCAAAACCAGGCTTAAAAGGCTAAATACTGAATGCAGGTATCAGCTGTTAAAAAAATTCAAATAAGTTCTTAGAAGTTTGAATCCATCTAAGGTCCAAGTTCTTTCCCCAATGGTGAAGGCTAACCTCTGCCACTTAGAGCAAACACAGATTTTTGCAGGGGGCAGTGCCCTTCACAGCTCCAGTCTCAGGAGTAAGACCAACCAGAGAAAGAAAGGGATCCCAAATCATCGTAGGGGATAAGGCCTAAATTAGCCCTTCCAGGGTAAGAGAAGTGTTTCTATGTTGAACTGAAAGCCAACGTAGAGCTGGCAGTCCCTACTGGGGATCCATCCTGTTGCTGCGATGTGCAGCTGTCTGCTCTCTTCCACTCACAGAAGCAGAAGGGAGCATATGGTTTTGTACATTTATCTTCTGTAGCATGACCTTTTTACCTCTGCATAAGGGAAAAGGAGCGTTGAAAAAATCCTACCTTTTCAGTGGTGCATTAGTAACCAAGTGCAAATTTGTAATCATCTGAACTGTACACTTGAGTTTGATTTTTATTTAACATAAATCTTAGCCCAGCGAATATGATTTGTGATTCTCACTTACATTTTCAGTGTACTATATTAGAATGGCAGCTTTAAAAAATTGTAACAGAGTGCACTAGAAGCCCTCTCCTTTTATAGCAATCTATTTTTCCATAAATAGGAGTATGAACTCATTGAAATAGATTTCATTAAAATGGATGTTTATTGATAAATATTAGAGAACCAAATTATTATAGGAATAGCACACAATAAGGCATGTATTACTCGACCATTAGTACAGTTTTTGGGTAGCTGAAGTTCCCTAGCCTTGAGTTTTTTGAAGCACAGCAGGTGAATTTTAATAGACCATTAAAATATGGCATCTTGTGTCTTTCTGTGATACATTATGGAGTGAAACAATCTGCATTTCACTGAGATATTGACTGCTTTTGGCCTAAAAAATGGATGTGAACACTGTGTTCCATACATGTTGGGAGAACCAGCAAATTGTGGCATTTCTCCCTGATGACACAGAACTTCATGGAAAGATGTGAGTCACACTGGTTAGGAAATTGTTGCCTAAACGAAGACATTTTTGACATTGCAGGCAGCCTGCATAGTGTCCAGCTGTCTTTCCAGAAGGTGCCAGCCTCTTCTAGATCTCTCTTCATCTTCACTGTCATTTCTACCCAGATGTCTTACATACTTCATGTCATCTGAAGAACTTCATATGCCTACTTTTTGGCATCAGACTGACTACCACTGCAATCTATACCTCCTATAATAAACCTTCTAGACTAATACAAAAATACTTCAGCCATGACCTATGGATAGAATGACATATGGATAGAGAGGTGGATAGGAAAGCTCTCTCCAGACTTTCCATGAAGCTTTGATACTGAGACATTCTGGTTCTTCCAAGGTGATAGGAGATAAGTAACTGAGTTGCTCCAGTGCAGTTGAGCCAGCTGAGCCAGCTGATGTATTTCTCACCAAGAACTTTTGCTGCCTCAAAGATTAGTTCCTACAAGGTCTTCTCCACGAGTTCTTTGGCTCTTTCTAAGAAGGGACTGAACTAAGGAAAGCTGCCAACTAACACCTTACTAAGCTTCTCGTATATTTCAAGTGTCTTCTCTGTCGATATCTAACAATGACAGGAGTTTGAACCCGATGCACTGAGGTTTCCATATCCTGTCACAATTCAGGCAGTCTCATCAGAGCTCAGAACTGCATTGCCGCAACTGCTGCAGATACTGGAAAGAAGGGGAAAACTAGCTCTTAAGCTAGAACAGATTAACTTAGAAATGTTCTAAATGTGCCTGTTACTCAATACATATTTTCTTGGTTTAGTATATAAACTTTTACAGTAGGGAGTTGTCTATATTGGTGTCTAGTATTTTATCAGATCTTAATAAACATATAATAATATATTATCCCAAACTTGCATGCTGTGATAACTTACAAATATGGCAAGGCTTTTGAGTTTTCTAGTGCATTAAAAAAAGATTACATTAGTGCTTCAAAAATAGAGTGAAGTAAATAAGCTCTGACAGTATAAAGAAATGTTGGAGAGAATAGAATCAAGTTGGTAAAAGAGCATCTCTGTTTATTCAGAACAGAGTTTGATGTGCTAACTGTTAAACATTAATGTATTATCTTGATGGATTTTGTACCTACACACTTTAACATCGCAGACGAAAAAGCTTTAAAAATAGCGCACTGTAATACGTGCTTCATTTATTAAAAATGTATGGGCAAAATAGATTGCATTTTTCATCATCTTCACATTCTTGTCACTGTTCTCATAGTGAAAATCACAAATTTTGTTTTGAAGCTGAAAATGAATTGCAGTTGTCATTAAATGTGGGTGTTTACAGATGTTATTAATTGACAAAATAGTACACTGTTCTCAGCAAGAGAATGCTTCATTTATACTCTGGAGAGCTGAAAGCTACCCTAGAAGAAGAGAAGAGCACTTAGCAGCTTTTGAGACATGAAGAACATGGCACATGAAGAACATTGCACATGAACATTATCTCTCTTGCCTTTTTTTATTAATAACCTGAAATAGGTTTTATTGTGTTTCAAATCTTTGATCAAATTTCACCAATAACTTTGGCAGCCAAAAAAAGGCTCTAATCCTCCTGACAACTCTTACTAAGTGTTGAAAAGAGGCACTGTCCAAGGTAGATGATGAAATTAAAAGAATGCAAAAGATTCCATACCTTGTGTCCCTCTTCTAGTTCTACTAGTGACCTAACCCCAACAGCTTCCATTAAATTCAGTAGGAGATTCAAACTCCATCCATTTCTAGGGATCAAGATATTAATTTCTAGCAGAAATGTTTTATGTAAAATACATCTTACATAAAAAATAAAAAAAAATCTTTCCTATTTAAGAAATATTTTACTTCAGAATTTTTTTAACTGCTTTGTATCAGTGGAAATCAGAATCAGCACTTTTAAATTATGATAGGAAACTGAAGGCAGGATTGGCCTGTAATTATCTTACTCATTCCAAAATAATCTGAATCTTAATAACATGCAATTGACTGTTCTCTTTCAGGAATCAAAATACAGGCGATTAAGACAGACGTTCCATTAAAGCAAACGCGTGTGTTGATTCTGGCAGGTAATAGAAAACAGGCAAAGCACAGAATGAACCATGTCTATATTTAATTTTCAAATTAACCTTTTAAGGTTTTTCAAAATGTATCTGTTGGTTTAACAGGAAAATATAGAATGCCTCTTGTGGTCAAAACATTGTCCTTTAATTCCCTCATGTAGTATCCTAACCCAGCATATTTAAGTAGTAACATTACTTATCTTCTATACATTTCAGTAGCACCAAATAGCACTACTGTGACAAACACATATATCAAGATATCCCTCACTTTTTTTCCTTATATGTGTTTTTTGTTGTGTCTTATTAATTTTTGAAAGATGAATATAAAGGCAAAAAGTGGTCTGTGTAGAAATAACCAAATGGGTAAAAAAAAAAGATACTGCATGCCGAGATGTATAACTCATATCTGCCTTCTTCACACTGCAAAACCACTTTCCAGCATCATGGTGTTTTATAAATATGTGTTTGACAGCTCAGTAGCAAAGTCTATTCCCACTTTGGGTGGAACATTGCAATTCTGAAGGATGTTGATTCATTGTGAGTTAGTCCAGCTGGCAAGTTAATTAATGTCAGTCAAAAAGAAGAGTTATAAATATCTTCATACACTAAACTCTTCCTTTTGCTTCTTGAGCTCTACTGCATATGATGGTTTTGACCCGGGCATAATCATTTGGTTAGCTTGAATTGTGTCTTGCTTAAGTTGATCATTTAAACAGCCCTTGTTTAACACGGTGGCTCCTACTGAAGGGCACCTGAAATCACTGTCCCTTGTGGCTCAGCAGGAGCTTACAGGCAGATGGTGTGTGCTTTCGTGCTGGAAAATGCTCGAAAAATCACAAAACAAAATGCTTAAACTAAGATTCCACCTTAGTCACATCATATTTCTTACAGGATTCTTCAGCAGTGTTTCCCAAACTGAGATTCTGACAAACATTGCCAGGAAATGGCTCTACTGGGTTTACAAAACACTGGTAAAAAAAGTGATTTCACCAAATCAGAGTATTCTTCTCAGATGAGATGGCAGCAGCACTGTGCTCACAGAGCTGGACAGGAAGAAACACTGCAGTTGTATTTGTGCAGCAGCACTGCAAAAATCTTTAATTTGCGTTTGACAGTTTGTAGGTCCCTGGTCCATACAAACATCTGCGGACAACATGTACATCATATTATGTCCCCGAGGGAGTAGGTACCAGCTGACAGCTGCACCCCTGAGCTCACCCAGCTTGGGCTTAAATTCAGCTTTGCTGAAAGTGACCATGGAAGTCTTTCTATGTCCTGTCTGAGAACTTACATCAACAGCAGTTTTCAATGACCATTTTTAGCTGGGTTCTTTCAACTGAGACTTTCCTCTCAACAAGCTGTTTTCTTCTTGGTGCCTCTCTCTTGTTTTAATGGAAAATACCAAGTGTTGCTCATATCCCTTTAAAACAGCTGGGCAAGGGATGCAAGCTTGTGGTGAGAAAGACTCATGTACAGCCAGAGCATTTCCCATCAGCCAGTCCCAGGTGCCTTTGTTCTCTCTGTTCACAGCCACAAATCCTTTCCAAGCCCTCAAACTGAGTTTAGGAGCTCAGGTGCTTACCACAGAGCACAACCTCCCACTCTCTGGGCCAAGTTCAGGAAAGGCAGGCTTTTCAATGCCTCAGCTTAATTACACATTATTTATTGGCTCCCACATCTTTCCATTGATTGTTATGTCAGAACCTAATTTAACAGTAGTGGAGTGACAGGGAACAGAGGGCACCCAGGTGCTTAAGACACTTGTGTTGTTTTCTTAAAATATCCTGAGTCATGCTGATATTTTCTTTTCTCTCTAAGGAATGGGAGAATACACATTAAAACCAAAATTAAACATTTTGACACAAGAAGTCGAGAAGCGTTTTGCCATCAGCTTTAGTGCAGCATGATTAAACTGTAGCTGGACAGCTGCTAATAGAGTAAAAACCTCTTCATGTGTTAATACATTTTCATGACATCCAGACGTGTACATCTACCAGCCCAGGAAAGGACAACCTTGTTAATCTGAGTTACAGTCTTTTTTAAATTGACAGAAGTGCTACTCTGTCTGCTACTCTTTAATATGGGGCAGATCAGTCACCTGCCAGGAGGACATCTATTCCCTATATTCCATTTTTTATTTGAAATATTTATGTATCATAATAAATTGAGAAAAGCTTTGTTGGTAGAAAAACATAATAAACAGAAACATACAAGTCTAGAGATGCACATTCTAGGGAAAAGCCTAACTTTCATATGAAGAGAGCTTCACAGAGCAGCTGGAGTCAAATTATTAGAAATTTGAATGAATGGTTTCTCTCACTAAACTGTAGACTACTCTCATCCTGAAAGTCAGCCAGCATCTGATAGGGCATCAGATGCATAACCATCCCATTGGAAATAAAATCAGATTCCTCAAACTCCTGAAGTTAAGATTCTTTCATTTGTATATAGACTGTTGTATCACTTTTTTGGTGCCTTACAGGAAGATGAGTCATTAGGAGAAATGAACATGGAGAAGGTTTGACACTGGCATGAAGGGGATAGGAATAATGAATATAGGTGAGGAGATGGGAGGAGAAGGCAAAAGAGATGACTAGAGTGCTGCTATTGCTTGCGACTGACAGCCTCAGGAAAACTAATTAGGGCTGAGGAAGCTGATGAATTCCATATGAGAAAATGTAGTTTGAATATTAATAGGCTCTGCTCCACTATTGTCCAATTTTAAATCTATTAAATTTGAAGGGGCTTAAAGTTTGAGGAAACACATTTTCTTATCCTTGTGACATGACGAGCAATGCAAGGATTTGGAGATACTACTTTTTGCAAGGGTCCAAACCCACGTGTGTGCTGGGAGTTAGCACATAGCCAATGCACAGCTGAAGTCCCACTTACATAATATCTTTTTTAAGGGTGTCCATGAAACTTAAATGGAGAACTGGGCTCAATTTCTGCATAAGCTGGCAATGTCACTCAGTATTTGCCATCAGACAAGGAAAAAGTGTTGTACAGTGTATTTTTCATTTGTTTTGCTATAATGCTGTTTTAAGGATAATGATTTGCCATTGCTTGGCTCTGCGATTCATTTGATTGTTTTCCCTCATTTCAAGATGAATTGTAGTTTTTAATTTGTTTGCTGTCATGTCTTATTTCACTGAAACACACATATTGCTCTTATTGCTGTGCAAATAGATGCTATATAAATAAAACGTATTATTATGATCATTAAAGTAAAAGAACCCATAGTCATCTGTTACACAATGTGCTCTTTACCAGACTCAGTGCTCACGTTCACATTCCGTCTCTCCCCTTCTGCAGGCAGTGCTCTGGTGAGATGGTGTTTCTGAGCCATACTGACTGAGAAGCATCAAGAGGACCAGAGTAAATGGAACTAATGGGGCAGATTTATCACCGATACTTCCAGAGAATTACAACTTGCTTTCCTCAGGCAAAAACCAACAAAGAGGATACAGATGTGAGTTTCGAGCTCATCAGACCTCAGGGAATGGAGACAACAGATTAACATTTAGGTGAGAAGCCTCCCAGGAGCACCTGTAGCCACAGTCTGACAACCGTATTCCTCTGTCTCTCTTCTGCACTTACCTGCTGGATGCTCTCCTGCCTTAGCTGCCTCCCAGAGGAATAAAAGCAGCAAGTGCAGAGACACAAAAGCATCTCCCCATCTGCCTTTGCCCAGCTTTTCTTTGGTCAGGCAACACATGGAAGAGGACACATGGGGATATGGGATGCAATTCTGATGTGGGTTCAGCTGGAAAGCACTATAGACCCTCCTATTAACAGCATTGCAATAAGCGTATTTGTTTGAGTGTTTGAATTGTAAACTGAACTCTGGGAGACACAAATATGACAGCAAACCATCTCTTGCTTTGCTCAGAAGGATGAGGATGCCTGACATGTTCACTTCAGAATGACATCTGCTCAAAATAAGAAACCTCAAGGAATATATTTTGGAGTGCTGTCTGCATGGGTGTGTGGGGAGGTAGGAGGCAGAGATCTCACTTGCATTCTATTAATCAAGTTGTTCTACTGTAAACCAGAATATATTTAGTGCAAAATTAGGCCAAAAAATTAGATGTGTTTTCCCGATGCCTCAGTTAAAAAGGCTGATCAGTTCCAGGGACTCAATATCTGCTCCTTCCAGGGACTGATCTATATCACCTCCAAACACTCATTATATTCTCTTGACTCCCGAGAGAGCCTAGTTAGCCTGCATTGGTCTCATCTTGCTGCTGCTGCCACGTTCTCTGTTGGCATGTAATGTACATTTGGGCACTAGATTTCCTAATTACTTATGTTTTTACTGCAAGCCAAGACTAGCCATATTTTACAATGTTCCTGAGGGAATAAATATATTTAGGCTGTTGAAGCTGAATGCTCTCTGGCTTCTTAAAGGTTTTCTTATCATTTATCCTAGCCACCAGCTGCGGTGTAGTGTGATCTGCTTCTATTGGAGTTCTGATGAGCATCCTGAGGACTACATGCAGGGTCTATACCAGGGAGCTTGCATATGCATCGCAAGGGTATCTCAGAGTGGGAAGAAAAGCCTGGCTATGTGTAGGGCTATGTGTAGGGAGAAGGAAACTGCCAGACTGCAGTAGCTCTTCATGACATGGAAATGTTATTTTAAGATTTAGGACAGAACACGTGGAGGATTTAAAGCCCGGTATATACTGTACCGGGCAAGGGAGTGTGGAAGGCAGGACAGCTGCTTAAGGAGACAGGCTTCATATGATACAGTCTCAGGGGAATGGTTGACTCTGAAAGAGAAATTAGGAGCAGGAGGGGCAAGAGGTGGTTGAGGTATTTGGAAAAAAAGCAGTGTTTGAGAGCATAGAGACTACAATATATGCATGCAGTGCCCTTTAACATACCATAGTCTCCTCTTTCCTTGCAGGACTCTAACAGCTGCTGGTGGCACTGACAGGCTGGGAGAAAACTCCCCTGAGTCCTGGCAGTGGTATCACACATCGTGTCACCTGTAACATGTAGTATGTTTGCAATGTGAGTGCAATGTGGAGAACTCCTCACCTGAGAGTATTTGGAGACTGACAAGAAGTGTATGGTGTAGAGAAATCAGGAGACAAAAGCTCTCAAATACCTTTGTCATAGTGCAAAAGGGCATGGGAATCTGCAGAGCTGGAGCTGCAGTGTGGACACGTTTGACATGGGGCTGAAGCAAGCTGTGCCCACAAGGCACTGCAGTATGGACAAACTGTGTGAAGCCAATTAGTACAGTGAATTTAAGTGCTGACTCGTGCTCACTGCTCCAAGCAGCATGGCTGAGTCACTTCCCACTGAGCTGCTCTCTCCACTAAAGCTGGGGGACACTGACACTGGGAGTTGGCTAAGAAACAACCCAGCTTCCTCAGAACTCGGTAATGATATCAGGACTGCCTCAGTTCTTCATCCTAACACCTCTGCTGCTCAAGGGTGGCAGATTACTAACACTGAGACCCACCTCTGCTTTTTTGGTGCTTTTGTGTTCTGGCATCTAGTGAATCCTTGAAGAAACACTGTATGATAATCTACAGCAGAAATACTAATGTATTTTTAATAGTGACAGCTTTTCTTACCTAGCTGGCAAGTCATCCAAAACCACCTCTGTATTTGTGCAGGAGGGTCAGAAAAGAAAGCTGCCAACTGACTTCCTTGACAGTTCTGTTTTTAGTTAACATGTCCCAGTGTTCCCCAATGTCAGCCTTGTCCCAGTTTTACAAGTGATCCTCTTTTTAATCCAGTTTTTCATAACCACCCTTGAGGGTGGTTATAACTCCACTGGTTAACTGGTATCAGCTCCACAGCACCTGCTGCACATTCTGCCTTCGCCATCTCCATACTCTGCCTCCCAGCAATCAAAGGGCATGACTTTTTGCTAGCAATCTCTGCTCAGCAAGGAAGGAACATCCCCAGGGATGCCTGTCTTGCTGGAGTGGTGCTTGATTCATACCGGGAGCATTCTGCAAATTTACTGAATTTCATTGATGTGCCAAAAGAGAACAGCAGAAAAGTTGTGGCTTCCCTCATCCTAACAAGAAACTTTTATTTCATAAGTAAAACTCAGGTCTTTTCTGTGAAAAATACCTCTACTTGCTTTGATGGAAATTTAAGTACAACCTGACAACATTTGATGCAACGTAGAAACTATCAGAGAACAAAAAAAATGGGTCTGGTTATATTGCTGATCTAGACAAACTGATGCTGAATCATTGCCAACTCATGTGGAATGCAATAATCAAAATTTATAATTTTAGCTGTGTCCTGGTTAAGTACAAACCCTGGAAGAGTTGTACATGTTCACTGAGTTGCAGTGTACAATGTCGAGGGACAATTCAACACGACTCCCAGCTGCTGAGCACACGCAAGGCATTTATGTTGGTCTGAAGTAACCCTTCATGTGTCATAAAAAAACATCTTACACACTGCGGGAGTAGTCTGGGGACTCACTTTCTCAGGTTGGACTGTTGTTTTTAATAAAAACTGGTGGTTTTCATTTTGGTTTTCAAGGAATTGAAAGAAACATCAACAAGAAATACTGAGATTGTCTCAGAAACAGCCCACAAGCAGGAAAGCTGAACAAGGAGGATTTGTGGTAGAAGATATCTGATACAGACAATGCAAACATTCCTGCGAGTGGCTATGCTGTTTCAGAGCTGAGCCTCCAGAGCCAAATGGTTTGACCTTGATGGATCCAGATAGACTGTGAAGGCAAAGCTTGGGCTTGCCTCTATCCTTGGGTTTTCCTGCCAGGAAACCAGGATGCTTTCTTCAAGCTGGAGGGAGCAGATGAGACAAAATTGCAGACAACTGAAGATAAGCAGGGAATGTCAGGGAGTGAAAGTGCAACCACAATGAATGAACATGACCGCGTAGGTGCACCTTCCAACTACCTCAACCACCGTGAAACATAGGATTTGCTGAAAAGATAAGGAGGTTTAGGCAAGGGAAAGCCTAGTTAGCTCTGGACTGAACAATGGGAAAGAAGGGCCTTCCTCTGTCACTTCAGAGAAAATCCTGCCTCTTGATGAAAGTGGTTATTTGACAGTGTGAAGTCCCTTCAAAAATTTCCATTTAAAACAAATTATCATTTGTATGGCTGAAGAGTCTTTCATACCTACAAATGTGGAAGAAAAAGGGGAAAATTTATATGAAATTGATGAAATTTTACTTGCCACTGAATCTTTAAGACAACTTCAAAACTGCTGTATTCCGACTCCCATAACAATTTGCTCAAGAACTAGGATATCCATCATGAAATACATGCTCTAAAAAAATTTCTCTGCAGAATTTCAGCTACTTCAGCTGAGCAATTCAGACTATCTATATCCCAGTAACATCTGGTATATGTGTTTGTTGCTCAGCTTTGGTTTGTAAATATGTTTGCTGTTAGCAGCATTTGTTAATATAATTTTCCTTGTCTGAGTGGATTATTTTTCACTGTGTGGTACAGTTAAGAATTTCCTATTTGTAACAACATATCTTAGCAGTTCTGTCAAAATATATACAATCATTTAAAGCTAATAGATATCCGGTATTAAATTGCACTGGATGTTGGTATGTTCTAAATTTAAGTAATCCTGAGTAGAGGCTATTGATTTTACTGAGCTGTGAACGTTCAGCACTTCTGAGACCTGGGTCCATAAAGTAGTGTTGTTTTTATAATTGTCCAAACTAATAGCCCTAATGCCTAAGAATTGTTCTTTCTTTTCTTGAAAATAACAATCATGTTCTTATTGTGATTCTTACCTTCCTTTTTGGTTTGCCAAAAGACCAGGGCAAATGATTACAATTTCTAGCATACCAAAATTTAAAAATAGCATGATAACACTGGTCTGTACATAATCTGTCTTTATCACATCAGAGATTGAAACTTCCTGGCAATTGGAGAAAAAGCCATTAATACTCATAGCCTTGTATTAGCCAAGCCAGATTTGTTTTAATTTTCCTTTGGCAATAGCAGTAGCTCCTTGAGACTGCACAAGCAGCTACACCTGAGCAGAATCCAAAAAGGACACCTTGCTTCCGCCCACAGAAATGTTAACTCTTGCATGGTGTCTGTGAGAGAGCTCCCAGTACTTTGGTGCCAGGGGAGTCCTCCTGACAGTCACACTACTAAAACTGACTGTCACATGCAGTACAACCCTTATTTTACCCAACAGAACCGTGAGTGTGGAGATTCATGTCACCTGCACCACATGCCATTGCTGAAAAAATTCTCATGCTTTTCAGAGGCAGACACTCCTGGTTTATTCTGCTTGTGAGAGAAGCAGCAATGCAATACTCCAAATGCAGAATTTATTGGTAGTATGAAATCAGGTATTTGTAGAGACATGAATAATATCATGAGGTAATAATTTGGTTCTGATTAAGCCCATTTCTAGGCGATTGGTTTTTTCTGTCTAAAGTGTCTCCTCCAAAACATGGTTTTTTTGCTACTTGTCAAAGCTGTGAGTTTGCAAAATCATTCAGACCCTCCCTTGTGGAGCCAGTTCACCTGAACTGTTAGGTGATGGTGACTCCTCTGACAATTCCTTTCTGAAGATGATGGCAGAGCTACCTTTATCCAGTCTTTTCGCCCACCAACACCAACTATTTTTGTATTCTGTTCTCATCACAATTCTAGTGAGAATCGTGCTTTGCAAACTAAATAGGGGAGAAAATGCAGTACTATCTGCGTTCATTTTTTGTTCGCAGTTCAACCACTCATCTTAAAAACTTTGAGCTTTTCATTTTGTTTGAAGCCAGCACATTAAGGTTCATTTATACCTACAAAAATATGTATGTTGAAGTTGTTGTTGTTTAGAGTATCTGTTTGTTATTCTTTGACAGAGCTGTCACTAGAGGGTCCATTTTGAGCTCATTCATTGAAAGCTGTGGCAGCAACAGCAGCCAGCCTTAGCTCAGTTCTGCCTCCAGAGATTTGCAGAGAAGCTATTTGGAGTTTATCACACAGTTTTGCAAAACACTACAGCCTTGGCAAGCTGTCATAAAGAGCCTCTCTTTCCAACTGGGCTCGTTTACAAGTAGTATTTTATTACTCTCTGCTTTGTTTTACCCTACACCTTGCAAAATCTTTCTTCATCTCTTCTACTCTGCTGATAGATTGAAAAATTCTGAAATATGACTCTGAAAAATGCTTGGTATTTTTAATGCATTTATAATTCAAGAACTCTTCAGCTCCACTCAGAGCAGAACTCTTTGATGCTAAGCTCTTCCACATCCTGAGCCCCCCTGGACAGGACCTGCAGCCGAGAGCCTTATTCTGAGCAGAGCCACTTCCCAAAAACACTCTGCAAACCCGTGATTAGTTCCCACCCATGACATTTGCTGACAATCAGTCACTTCCATCTGCTCTTTTCATAAGAGAGTTTTTAACTGGAGCACCAAAAGCCACTGGTTTTATCCTGTAAGGAGGATATCAGAGCAAATTAATAATCCATGAGGCTCATTTCACTCTTGTACCTTGCTCTATGTACATTGGCTCTGCCACAAATCTGTCTCTCAGGGGAACTCCAGTGGGAGCCAGCCCAGCAACTCCACAGTACCCTTTCCCCAGCATAACGTCACTGGGGGTTTGAGGGTGTTCTGCGTTAGAAGCTCAAATTTGGGGTTGTATCAGACTTGTCATCTTAAGTACACTAATCTGCGTCAATAGAAACTTAGTTGTGCCCCACCCACAAGCTCCTGGCACTCCAAACAGCAGGGCTGTCGAATCTCACAATTTTATTTCAAGGCACATAAGCACTTGGTGCTTTTCCCAAAGTCTCAGTTCCTTGAGTCAAGTGATTATGTGCGCACACCAGCTTGTAAAGGTGAAGAACCAAGTTCTTGCTACCACTCTGCCCTTTCAAGCAGACCTAAATGTCATGAGAAGAGAAGCAATATGCTCTATTTGACAGGTAAAGCGTAGTAGAGGATGGGGTTCTTGCAAGCCAGGTGCACACGGCAAGCACATCACTGAGGCTCTCAGACACATACACCAGGAACAAGGACACAAATGAAGGAGCTTGGTTTATGCAGCTGCCCAGCCCCCTGGGGATGCTATGATTTTAGTTCTGTGTCTGATGCAAACCCATCCTACAATGCTGTGTTTTTCAACTGGGAGAGAAAAGCAGCTGCCACTTTAAAGTTGCTATTTTGCACATGACTGCCTTGTCAAGCTAAGCTTTCCTCCCTTCCAGCTCTTACAGTTAACTCCTGCTCTGTTTTTCTGTATCTCATAATCCTCAGAGGCAGTGTGTCCTCACATACTTTTTCAGTCGAGAAGGAACTGTCCTATCCCTATACATCACTTTCATCGGTCATATGAACTCCATGTGAGACTTAAAAACCATTGCCCTGCATGGAACTCTTGTACCCATTTAGTGGTAGTAATTCAGGTGATTTTTCTCTTACACTTCTTGTTCATCCACATTAGTGGGTGACAGCCCGTAACAAATGCATTCGTACCAGGTAGATTTCATTAACATAAATTCCAGCTCCTTCATGAGGTAATTAATACCAAACATTGCTGTCATTTTATAAGATCATAATTCAGAGAACCATTTTTTTAAGCCACGTAAACAATGATGATTTACAGCTTTGAAGATATGTGACTAAAACCTTCACCTCTTTTTTATGCAGAGGGCCGTATTCATTGTAAAATGAAATTTTCTTGAAAGCTGGTCTATAAAGCAGAGTCAATCTGCATTAATTCATATTTTTTCCTCTAAGACTTCTTTGTACTTAAAATAGTAGCTCCTTCTAAAACCATGTATTTGTGTCTCTGATGTCTGTTGATATAGCAGCAATTTCACAGTTGCCAGCAGTTAAGTTTTCTGGGTGATCATACAAAGAGTTTCACCTCTCTTTTGATCAGAGGAACTCAGCTTCCTTCTCCAGCCCAACCTAGTCCTTCAAATTTATTCTTCCACCAAGATAAGTTTTGTTTCCACACAGCTTGAGGAACTTAGCAGGTAGGTCTGCTCTTTCAAATCTCTTTTCTGACACAGGAAAAAAAAGAAGCTGAGAATATCATACCTGATTTAGAAAACTTTGCATGACATCTGAAACTTACCATCTCATCCAAGAACTCCACTACTGAGGGCTGCCAGGAGTTTGGCCATAATTGTAGTTAGTGTTAACATTAACAAAAAAAAATTGTATTTCCTCTTCTTCCCTCCCCTCTTAGTAATTTCTGCCTAATGAGAAGTGTAATTGATTATATTGCTTGCAGTTGTGAGAGGAAGGACAGCCTTCCCCACATTGCTGCCTAGAGCTCCATCCATCTCGGCGTGTGTTTCTGGATCTCTTTCCTCATGCCCTTACCAGATTCTGGGGTTGGGAGCAACGCAGTGTGGTGGTACCCACCCTCTTCTGGTACCCCTGGTGACATGAACCCTGTGAGTGCAGCTCTCTTTTGCAGGGATACAGAAATCCTTAGTGGAGAGTTGGTGGGGATAGGGACCCCAGTGCCCCCCTGAGTAGCTCAAGCCTGTGTCACAAGCAAAGGCTGGCAGGGGTCTCAGCTGGGGGCTGTGGGTGCAGATAGGCAGACGCGACATCCGCCGCCTGTTTCATGTGGAGTATTGAAGGGCTCATCATACAGCAGCTTTTGATCACTACCCTGTTTGGATGAGAGCCAGAAGCAATGACGTAAAGATGAAAGCTTCTGTATCCCAAAAGCAATCCCCTAAGCCATCCAAGTCCCTCTAAAGCTCTGACTATTTGCTAGCTGAAGAGTTTTAGGTTGGTTATGTAGCACAGATAAGAGTGAAAACACTCCTGTAGAGAACAACAGTGTTTCTTTTATTTTGGATGTTCAGTCTGTTTCCTTTCCAAGTATTTGTTTGTTTGTTTGTTTGTGCTTGCTCTGCCACTGCCCTTCAAGCAATTCATGCCCACTCCGTAGTAGGGGGCAAGTGGCTGGCTTAACTTCTAAAAATGTACTACTGCGGGTATCTCTTTTGTTAATTCAAACAAAGAAGTCTTATTAGTATAGACTGTTCTATTCAAATTACATGTTTATGCTGCTTGAGTTTATGGACTTACATTAGCTTTAATTCTTACACTGAAATAATCAGTAAAATGAAGCTGAAAAACATCCAGTTCTACCAAGGTCACATTTTTCAGCTGAACTGCTAAGGAGGTATTAAGAGTGCTTTGGCTTTTTTTTATAAATTGTCATTTCTCCTTCTCCCAAAGTCAATGGAGGAGTAGTATTATGTGTTTGTTTCTTTCACCTCTTCGTAAACTCAGTGTGTTTTACTGTCTTTGGTATAGAGGGCCCAAGTCCGCAAAGCACTTACGCACGTACAGAAAAATTCTCAGAGCAACTCCCGAAAGCAGCTGATTAAAATCAGACTGATTTAAGAGGCAGAGAATATACCAATCTGCCTGATTTTAATCTGCCTGATTTTAATCAGCCTGTTTCAGGAGATTGCTCTGACACTCAAACCCAGCGCTACATGAATTTGCTACTACAGCAGGGTCAGTAATGTGCTATCTCTGATGAGATCAATGGGAGTTTTGCTACTGACTTCAGTGGAATCATGATTCACTAGTGATATAGCTCGGGGTTATCTGCTTTTGATTTGACTACTGCAACATTCCCCCATTTCTCATGCCAAACATGGGTATTTACATGTATTTGCCATCTGTGGGCATTACTGACTTTCACCAGATAACCCCAATGGAAACACTAAGTTTAACCATTTAATCATTACAAACACTAAATCTAAAATGATTCTACTAGTGAGGGCATAACATGCAAATATCTGTAACACCATTTCGTTCTTGAGCAGATTAGTCTTTGTGAAGAGGTTTGATGAACTCTATAAAGACTATTAAAATCACTATGCAGGATTTGAGTGAAATAGAACAGCTCACAGATGTGGACTCTTATGCAATGATTTAAGTTTGCAGAGCAAAAGGTATCCGGGAGATCTCTTTCAAAATTTCAGATGCACTTCTTTTCTTATTCACAGATAGATTTAAGTAAAATCACACTCCTTAGCACTCTCACCACCAGATTACAATGTTTAAAAGATGCCTCTTTCAATGCATGGCTAGAAACATGCCAATTCACTGCTCAATTCACTCAAGAAAGGAACGACGCAGCTTGCTGTTAAACATCCTTCTCTGATTGTCTTCTCAGTTGAATCAGACTGGTGTTGCATGCTGTGTAGCTGGTAGAACTGGTCTAATTCCTTGGTGTCATAGTTCAGGGGCTTTAAAAAACAATTCTGTACTGGAAAGTGTACAAAGATCTAAATAATTTAATTTACAGTTCAGATGTAAAAGAACCATAAATAGAATTTAATTCATTAATATAGTCATTTGGCTACATTCACAGCAATATGCAAACCCATTAAAAGCTCCAAGTCAAATTCTAAATAGAAAGTTGAGGGTGGCTCTACATTTAATTTAAAAGCATTTTTTTTTAACTAAGAGTCTAACTGCATTGTGGGCGGTGTGCTTCTACTGCTGAATAATTTCTGAACATCAGAGCCCTCAGCACTTCAATAAAGGTGATCAGCAATTCAAAGAACATGGACCTAACTCTAGCAAGCAAGAGAATTTTTATCATTTAATGTTAATGAAAACCAAATTTCCAGTAAATATTCAACATGTTAATGAAACTCATTGTGGTGGTAGTGGATTTATGCTCTATTTATTATTTTTTATTCAAGCAATTTCAATTACCTAAAGAGAAATGGAGATTCATACACAAGTTATTACTTTGAGCTGTTAAAAAAAAACCCTTAAGAACTCTATAAATCTGCTTGAAATTTCCTTTGACTTTACATTTCTATCAAGGAAAGTATTTTAATGAGGAAAGGAAAGTGTAAGAATGTCCTATCTGAAGTTTTAATTGAGTTCGTTGACGATACCTGAATAGCGGAGGCAAAGTACAAGCAAGGACTTTGGAACAAAGACAATGAGTCAGCCAGCTGATGAATGGCAGTTTGTATGCAATTGAATACATAATCGTATAGAATATTTTGTCCTAGCTTCCATTAATAAGAAAGTGTGTGTGAGAATGTGCATATGTGAATACTGAGCTTGAGACTGAGACTCTGGAACCCGCATTCACAGTTGAATAAGTCTGGATGTGGTCGTGGCCGTGATTTAGCTCTCAGTCATGTATTTTTATCAAGTCGCAGTACACAGAGGGATTGTATAATTCAGCCTGCACCTATGGAGATGGCAGGAAGTTGGTGGGGAGATCCCAGCTACTGTGCTCCAGTGCCTGAAGAGCAGTTTCTCTAAGCAGATACTGATATTACCAAACTTGCACTCATCTGCACTGTACCCTCAGGTCAGAGGTTGCTTTTGACAATATTTGCTTCAACCGTTTGTTCAGAGCTTTTTTTTTCCATTTGCCAAATTAAATGAGTACATTAGCAAGTGTCCTAATCATCAGCTAGTAGGATATGATGTCAGTGGAGTAAGGTACACAATTAAAAGAGCTACTCAAAATGGCACCTTCAGCCCTGCACTTCTCATCATCCGGAAGAAAGAAATCTAAAAAACTTGGCACACTATCTCTAAACATCGCCAGTGGTACTTCTCATATACACACAGCCAGGATCAATATAAATTACTGGCTATACCAAACCATTCAGAAATATAAACACTACTAACCAGTTGACTTACAACTTAGTCAAAGAGGAATCACCATTTCCTTGCGCTTCCAAGTCTTATGTAAAATATGAGCTGCTTCTGACTTCAGAGTAAATATGTGCTTTTGGTATCAAGCACCTGACATTTGCAGGATAAATCCTGTGTGAATTTTAAAATAGAGAATGAAAATGAAAATCCTTCTCATTTGATGAAAGGTAAACTGAGTAGTTCCTGGGAAGAACAGAATTTTCTGCTCCGGAAAAGAAGCACCTGGGTATTGTCAGGGCAACTTAATTGTCTGTTTCCAGCAGATAACAAGAAACAAACACTATGCAGCTCTGTTTGTGTCACTAGCGTAGATCACAAATCTTTTCCATAGAATTGGACATTGCTGAGATAACTCAGAAACAGACTTTAGTATAGGAGGAAATTAGATTTCTCTGAAATATCATGTTAAAAACTTCTAGGCCTACACAACGAGATAACTGAGGCAGTGAAAAATAGCAATTTCCCACTTAATTTTATTTTAAAATCAGAACTGTAATGTTTACTTCAATCTTTTTGTATTCCTTTCCTGAGAGATAGAAAATGTCTATTGGTAAACAGGTGGGATGAGAACTCGAGAGCACTTAAATCCTGTTTCGAAGATCTGATGAATTTTACTTCATGGTCACTGTGGTTTGAAACTATTGACCATTCTTGGCACAACAGAAGGAACGAGCAACTGAAACTGCATTTCTGTGGTCTGGGGGGATAGAGACCTTGGAACAAAAAGCAGTTCCCTCATGATATGACTCCACCAGAGTGAAGTCAGCAGAGAATGGGGCTGTTTTTTCTCAGAAAAAAATTATTCATTTCCATAGAGAAATTCCTACCACACACAAGACACTGTATTTTTAGGATGTAGGGGCACTGCAATTTACATTAATAAAACTAGTGTTAGAAATGGTATTTTTGGTACTTACTTTTGTAAGTTCCATATCCAACTGAAAGAATAATAAGTACAATGAAACAGAATCAGATTATGTTTTGCTGCCATTTATTGCTAAAATTAACAATGTATTAATGCAAGACCTGTGCATTGCAAAAACTAAAGCCCTAGTGACCCAAGGTTAATATTCATGTATTTAGATTTCTGTCAGTTCACGGGACTTAAGAAAAACCTGGGATTTAACAGAGTGGTTAGAGTAATCATAAGAGGCTGCTGTTAGAAATGCTGGATTGAGCTTGAACTGTCAATCATGTCTAAAAGTAATGTACATATAAAAACAAGGTTATCAGGTGACCATGAAATGTCTTTTGTCATCAGCTAGCAAGAGCTTCAAGAGCTACAGGCTCTTGAAGTAGCAAAACTCTTGGAGGCTGGGTCAGAGAAAGGTCTTAAAAAGCCCTGCAGACTCCCCAGTGCAGTGCAGACTGAAGAGAAATGTCTGTATTCCTGGCTGCTTCTGTGGCAAACATTGTTCAGTTATTTTTTTCAGCTGAAATAGTTTTTTAGAAGTGTCTATGTTAACAGAAGAAAAAGTCATAGTAGGAAATCCAAGCTGATTCCTTCACAGGAAAAATCTTAATGTAGCCATACAACTTCATGGGTAAGGAAGGACATTACTGCTTGTTCAGTACCACATATAAAGCTCTATACAGGGAAAAGTTTCTGTTCCAATTATATTACATGTCAATATAGTAATAATGTGGGGAAAAAACCCAAAGAAATATTAGTGTCTTGGTTTTGTCTGGGATAGAGTTAATTTTTTTCCTAGTAGCTGGTATAGTATTTTGAATTTAGTATGAAAATAATGTTGATAGCACACTGATGTTTTCAGTTCTTGCTAAGTGGTCTTTATAATAAGTCAAGGACTTTTCAGCTTCTCATACTCTGTCACTGAGAAGGCTGGAGGGCACAAGAGGTTGCTGATCCGAACTGGCCAAAGGGATATTCCATACATATGATGACATGTTCAGTATATAAACTAGAGGGACTGGACAGGGGCTGCTGCTTGGGAACTGACTAGGCATCGGTCAGTGGGTGGTGAGGAATAGCATTGTGCATCATTTACGTTGTATAACCTACTTTTTCTGTTGTTGTTGTTATTATCATTATTATAATTATTCTCATCATCATTATTATTATTATTCTCTTTCACTCTGTCCCATTAAACTCTCTTTATCTCAATTCAAGAGTTTCCTCACTTTCATTCTTCTGATTCTCTCCCCCATCCCACTGGGAAGGGGGAATGAGTGAGTGGCTGCATGATGTTTAGTTGCCAGCTTGGGTTAAACCACAACAACTAGAAAAAATATACAGAAGAAAATAGATTTGATTTCTTTTCCTGAAGTACTGTACTATGAGCCTCAGTATCAAACTGTTCCCTCTGATTTTGAGTGGGAGGGATGAAAGCCTGACATAATCTGGGGCAATGGCAGGGATCATAATTCCTCCATAGCACTGCCCCTCCATCAGCTGGATAAAAAAGAAGATGCCCTGAGGTATTTCAGTGGGCCTGGCGTAATCAGTGAGGCGGGAGAGACAGATCAGGAGACCAACTCTTGTCTGTAGCACTGTCCTCAGCCAACCCCAGGGATTTCCGACTGGAAATCAGAGCTACAGCTAATGCTGCTTGACACAGAATTAACTCTCCCAGGGCCTCCTCTTTGCTTCTGCAGACCTGCTGTGGAAAAGAAAATCTGAGTTGGACTGTGTGCTCCCCACAGGTTTGTATTGCAAAGAAGACTAGAAAGACAGAGGAGAAACAGGAAAGGAGAATCCCTTAAAAGATCCATCTTGTGGCCCCACAGGATACAGTCTGAGAGAGAGTCCATATTTTAAAATTATATAAATATCATATATCTTCCATATCTCACCCACAGGAATAACAATGGTCTGCAGCAAAAAGCAGTAGGAGTTCCGTATCATCATTCATACTAGTGTATTTGGATAGAAACTAGAAAATAAACTTTGAGTTTCATCACCTTTTCAGACTTCAAACATGTATGTAGGCACTGTTTTCTCTCTCTTACAATTGCAAGCTAAAGCAAGTATTTTATTTGTTATAACCAATTTGTTATAACCAATGCTCATGAGCATTACAATTATTTCCTCCTGAATCATTTTATCATCTTACTTTTTAGGTGCAAGTCATTATTTTGTAGATTGGCTAATTTAACATGCACAAGTAGAGAATGGTAACAGGAACTTTTACAGCTAGAATAATGTGAAACTGCTCCAAACTGCATCAAGACATGAGACACTTGTGGTGTAGAGCCCTGGGATTTCCTCAGATGCAGCATCACAGGGTGGCAGGGGCCTCAACATATGAGGCATCCCAGCTTCACTGGCTTCCTGGACATCAGTGCTTCCTCTCAGGCAAGGACAGTTGGTCCGATGGTGTCTGTCATCAAAAAGAGTGCAAGCAGGCAGGCAGGCAGGCATTTCTTTTAGTTGGATGAGAAATATAGCATTTCAGACTGCAAAAAGGAGCCCTTCTCAGAACCTGGGTGAGCCAAGAGGTGTCAAAGAATCACAAGCAGCAGACCCTTCAGCTGGATGTTTGCTTCCCTTTGCAGTGACATGGAGGTTTTCTGCCCTGTGAACTAGCCAAGAGTCATTTATCAAGAACTCTGTACAGTGCTGGACCTCCAGCTAACTGGAGCGTGTCAACCCTAGATCAGTCCAGAGCTGCCTCAGCAGTTAGAAGGGCTTAACCTTCGCCCATGGAGCCCCGGTTCAAACTTGTTAAAATTTGCAATCAGTAATGTAACAGCACAGATTCTTCCTCTGACGCAGAATGAAGAATTTCCAAGGGATGTTGAGCAAATCATGAGTTAGACATTGCCCTGGAAACACCCCTGGAGCTCCCTGAATACATTGCTTTTATTTTCCCTCCTGAAAAAGATTTTTGCAAGCCATGAAAGTGAGTGAATTCAGCATATAATTCCAGAGTAGCATGCAGCTCTTCTCTTACCACATACACAGACATTTGCTTTTAGTGCATATCATCACATAGTGATTAATGGCAACATGGCATATACTCCAGGGAATGCAGCCAGCTTAAACATGAAAACCCACATAGACTCAGATGGACAGACAGGCATATAAATTTTATTTATTTTGTCAGCCAAGCAAGAAAACTGTAAAAATAAGAATACAAAAATCTGGTCTGGTGTTTGCTTTACTCTGGGATAAAGTGATTTAACAGAATTACCAACCATGATTTTTTCTGAATAGGGTTACACACCTGTCACCGCCCCTGTAGCTAAGCTATGCTCGGCACAGTACCAGATGCAGGAGAGAGAAAAGAGAGAGGGACTTTCCACTGTCTATTCTTTTCTTTTGGTGTCCTCAAGGGGTACCATAAAGATACTGGCTTCAGGAACAACCTCAGTTATGGTCATACCTAAGAGGGCTGTTGAACAGCAAGGGGTCACTGACCTATAGTAGCATTTACATCGTGCTGCCTCCTCCTCGCCCACCTGCTCTGTGGTGAGAGCTGTCACCCGGGGTCCTGCTGGGATGGAAGGGCTCCTCAGGAGACCATTTAAGTTGCTTTATGGTCTTTTCTGTCACTCTGGAGCTGCAGAAGTGCTATACATATTATAAGCCTAAAGTTTGAACTCTGTATATATTTCATCTTTCATTGCCATCAGAGACTATCAATGACAAACTGGCTCTCCAGATATTAAATGTTTAGTGTCACTGATACAAATAAATGGAAAAGACAAAGGTTTATGCCATAAATATGAAACACAGAGTGCAATTGATTTAGATTATTTTTACATCTCAGATTAAAATTGCCCTTTCTCCTAATTTTTCTGATTTTAACTTAAATCTTTCAAGGTCAGTGGTTTTCTGGGGTAGTTTTGTGTTATCTGATATGCCCTTTCTTGATTTTCTCATTAGTGTTCCTCAAAAGAATTTTCTCCTAACCTTTTCATCTTCTTTAATACAGGATTTTTTTTTCTGAAATTGTTTCAAGACAAACAAACAAATCTCTTTTTAAAAGAGATGCATTTTTAGGGAAAGATTGTCAGAATTGTTCCTTGTAGCATGGCATTATAATTCAGTTTTGCTAGCCAGCTAAAAAAGGAAGCATTTGTGAATAGGGTTGAAAGGACAAGAGAATAGAAATCAGGAGTCTAATGCCATTCAAATGTACTCCTCTATGTAACACTTTTGTGATCACTTTCCCCTACTCTGACTAGAATCTCAGAGGCTATGAAATATATATATAATATACAAGTATTATCAAATATATAAATCTTAGTTAAAGTCCTTTTGAAGGAACATAAAATCCTCCATTTATATAGTTTACAAGAGTCTATATGAGCATTTTGAAGGGAAAAACACATACAACATACTAAATTCATGCTGGGAGGAAGGGGGCATCCTTTGTTTTCATCACAAGAGATATTTTTCATAATTGTCGATTTGTGGCTGAATTTTAAAATATTGGCTTTCCAAGGGAGTCAAAGGCAAATATAAAATCCTTTATATTATTCAGGCACACCCTTGCCATGATCCATGCAAGTATTTGTCTATCTTGGATACGTTTTCTTGTTTAATGTTTTAAATCAAACCCATGTAGAGAAATAAGACTAACCAAATTATCACACTGTGCTACATTTCTCTACATAAACACTGCTATAATTTTTACTCATGAACTCCAGATAATAGGAGACAATAATGAACCCCTTTTATAGTATAAACTTCATATTCTGTGCAAATTGCAATATTATCAGGAAGCCAAATTTCTCGCTAATACATTACAGACTTCTCAGCTATTTGCATTCAACAAGGGTATTAGAATGATAGTATTTTAAGAGTAGAGTCACATAACATTTTTTAGTGTAATCAACCATGGATGAGGCCCATCTGTCATATCTAGTCTGTATGACTAATTGTTAGTGGTCTGTAATTGAAATTTAGATTTATTAAATAAACAGAGATGCCATTATAAATGCACTAATTCAATATGGGGGGGAGGGACAGCAGGATATGAAACTGGGCAGTAGCTTCTAAGCATTGTTTATGTTTATACATATTCAGAATAATGTGTTCCCATCTACAACTGGGCCAATCCTTCTGCAAGGCACATCAGAGCTGGCTGGCAGATGCCTAAATCATGGCAAACATTCTCTTTCTCATTTTTCCACATTTCAGAGGGGGTTGTGAATAGAAGAAGAGCTTAGGCTTTTTTGGAGGTTTATATTTTATAGGAGGTCCTAGAAAAAAAAGAGTTCCTTGTTATCATTATAAAATATGGTAAGCTCCAGAAGATGATCTGTGGTTTTATACACACCGTAACAGTGGTCAAGGTCAGCAGTATGTCAAAGAACATGTATGCAGACCGCAGACAGGTCTCTTTTGCAGACCTAGGATGAAATCTTAGGCAGATTGATGGCAGAGCTCCCATTAACTTCAAAAGAGTCAAGATTTCACTCCTTGGAAGTGAAGTGCATTTCTGTGATGTGCTAAGCATCCTCAGCTGGCATCAGGTAAGCTCATCGAGGAAGGAGGTCACTCAACCTCTGCAAAATTGAGGTCTTCATCCCTAGAAAGCAACCAACATCTTCGTGCTCTATAAGAAAGTATTTTCAGGATGACCATATGGCTAATTTTTCTTCAGTGGAATAAATAACCACTGAGTATACACAGATGTCATCATCAGATGCAATTCCTCAGTTGGTGTCGCTACAGAAGCAGAAAAATCGCTAGTGAGCTCTGCACTGCTTTATTGTTGCTTTACGTTGTCACTTATTTTAGCGACCCTATATTTTCTCTGCTAATCTGTTTCATTATGGAGGTGTTTTATCTTTCTGTTTGGAAAATAAGGCTAAGAATCAGATTTAATCTCAAGGATGTGAGATCACGCCTTCTGTGAGAGCCTGTAATTCTTTAATGACTGTAGAATTAACATGTCGGGTATGTCCATGGGTAAGAAGAGGGAGATATTTTTTAGCCCTAGGAGCCTGATCCTGCAGCCTCCTGAGCAGCTTTAAATTGCAAGTACTATCCTGAAAACTCAGGGCACTTGGTACCCTGCAGGGACTGCCAAGGCTTTCACAAAACTGGCACTTTCAAAAAGAGTGCAGCTCAGTGTTTTCAGAGATGAATTTTGGGACTCCTGCCACACAGAGGTTTTTTCCTGAGTTTTTTCTGGTTGTTTTGAAAGAGCTACTTTTTTTTATATAAGAACCAAACCAAATCCACTCCAAGTAAAAAATGCTCATTTAAATAGATAACCGCTTACAGCAGATGTACCAGAGACAAGTGTCAGAAAAAGGTTGGAAATGCTAAGGCTATTAACATAAGAGGTCAAATCAGACACTGCTCTTGGATTTGGCAGAGCCTCCAAAAACAGCTTATGACCAGAAAAGTCTCCCTTTTGATTAGGTATGTCGTTTTTGCTTCTCAGCTCTGCCTTGACCCTGTTTATATTGGCTGTGGCAGCACTTCTTTCCAGAGCACACTTGCAATTAGGGTAGGAAATTTTGTGGGGCTGTTAGGAGACTGCAAGCAGTTTTCACACTGAAATAAGCAAAACCAAGGGCAATGTTTTGGAGAAAAAAATAGTATATGAATATGGATGTTGTGGTTGCTCAGTTGAGAGGAATGAGCAGCCACTCTGGGAAGAGAAATCAGATCCTATCTTTGTCTGCAACATTAATGCCCCTCATTCTGACTGCTAAACATAGAGCAGGATCTACAGCCATTTCACTACTCATAATTATAATGATCATGCCTGTGTGGTTGCAGCTTAAAAGGATATTTTCATATTCTACTAAACATTCCCACTATTGATGAGAGACATTCTTCTTAAAGTGTGAGCAACACAGTCCTTGAAGCTCAGTTATTGTGTCAGGTGAAACCATGGATAAACCCTGAACTCATTCCCACCTAAGCACATAATTAGAGAAGGACAGAGTGGCACAGGCTCTTGCTGAAGGGGAAGCTCATCAAACAACTTCATTTTCCTGCTCATGCCATTCCAGGCTGCAACAACTGTTTGTTTTACGGTCTAGCCAGTGTTTTGCCCACTTTGTGACATGAAACCTTCCCTCTGTTGTGGAGCTCATACAAGGCATTGCTCTTTCCCAGCACTGCTGAACTGTCACATTTGTTATTCCGACTGGAAGAGAGAAACTCTACCGTTTTGAGTAATCTTCTGTATATCCTTCTTTGGATACTTCTTGTTGGCTTCCTCACTTGAAGAGTTTATGATACTTTTTCTTTGTAGGACAGTGTCACAAATGTTAGCAGTCTAGGTCTGGTCTTCATTATTCTTTTATTCCTTTTCCAAAACTGGATTTTCTCTTCTTGGCTCTTTATCACTTTTATGGTGACTCACTTATACTTTGAATCCTAGGATTTTGCTTACTTTATGCTGGCAATCCTTCTTGTAAATTACAAATTATCAAAACAATATAATATTTCAGAAAAGTGTGTGAGACGAACAGAAGGGAAAAAGAATTTTTTATTTCTTTGTTTTGAAAACCCAGTCTCCTGTCTGCTTTTACTATCTCACTCTTCCATCAGGCTGTCTTTCTAAACCTGAGGCATACTATTTTAAAAGCCTTGCAAGTGACGTGGAAGTAGAACTTAAGGAACTTGAGAAACTCGAGCTGATAATTTCCAAAGCATTTGAAAATGTTACTGTCAGCCTCAAAGAACCCACTACTTGTGCTGTCATCCTGGTGTCATCTCATGCGATCTTCTGCAGTGGGTGCGTGCTAATGCCTTTCGTTTCACTGAGCTGCATGCCACAGAATCCGTCCTCCACTGTCTGCTCTCTCTGTAGAATCCACTCCTGCTCACCAGTCCTCAAGTGAAGGCCAAATTAGTCTTCCAACCTTGCAACTAGATGCCAAGCTATGTAAACCAGCACCACACTGCTGACTCAAAATCATAAAAGACAAAAAAGCTTAATACTTTAGACCGAACAGTCGTGCAATATTGATGCAGTGCTCAGGGTTGGGAAAGATCTTTTGCCTTACTCCTCAGTCCCTGAAATGTAACTAAGATCTATGGCATCAATAAGCCATGAATGAACTCTCTGATACTTTTTTTGTAGCTATTTTAAGTTCTTTTTCCCCAAAGCCCAAACCTGGTTTGCTCTGCCCGAGCCACCTGCTGGGAAGTTGTATGCCTTGCAGCTTGTAGGCTTTGCAGGCTGTCACTCAGTGTTCGCTGTCATAGGATATCAGCATCTTCAGATCTGGTAAATAGAAATGAGGTCAAGCCTATAACGTTTTCCACTGAGTGAAAATACATAAATGTTTCCAGTGTGATTAAACTCTCTCTTTTCTCCACTCCTCTTATGGATTTATTGCTTACATGCAAGCTTCTCAGAATTATAATTCATTCAGTTTTGCACCTATGCCTCCTAGTTTTTATTCAATTATTTCAGCTCTCTGGTTTTGTAAACTTTTATTTCTCAGGCTGTGCCCCTTCCCATCAGGAAACGTGTTCTGGGGTCAGATCTGAAAGCAATGCACTATGATTTAGCCTCATGCCTTCCATTAATGTCAGTGGGAATCAGGCTGCTAAACCTCTGAGCACTGTCTTTAAAAGGTAACCCACAGCCATCAAGCTCTCGCTGCATCTGTAAGCATTTATTCTCATGTCAGATACATATATGCTAGCGGACTAGCCAATGTAAATGCAATTTTTTTTTCTTTTTTTTTTTTAATTAAACTAGCAGCGGACACTTATGAAAGCCTGGGGGGAGTGGAAATAAAAGGGTCAGACAAAGAACGTTAATGCTTTCTGCAGAATCTCATCACAGGACTTAGGAGTGCTACAGCACAACCGTGGAGGAGATTATGTGGCTTGGTCAGCAGCGTACACAGGACAACAACATCAACACTGAGCTAATTAAATGAACACAAATTACGACAGCTTTCAGGATCAACAACTTGCCTGGTAGCTCGTGTTTAAAACTGAATTCACGTATTACCAGAACAAGCAGCTCCACGCAAGATAAAGCCCAAGATGTTTACAAAACTGCCTACTACTGCCTTATGTCTCTCCCCCCATTCTACACAGATTTTGCATATGAAAATTTACGCAAAGCATTCAGTCGCTCTTAGTAATGTTTCTGTAATGATCAGCCTGCCTAGACATCCCGTCCCTCTGCCAGGGAAAATTGAATGAAGGAAAAATACTGACTCAGAGAAATGTTTTGAAAAGATTTCCGTGGTATTTGCTACCATCCCAATAATCAGCTCTGTAATTGTGCATTTTATTAAAATCCCACGTTTGTTCGAGCTGCTGGAGTTGTTACACTTAATTAACAGAAGAGAGGAAGGCAAAGGCCTGCCTTAAATTTACATGTCCAGACCCAAACCCTGCAAATTCCTGTGCACCTGCTTAACTTTATACACCTGAATAGCCCCTCAGGGGTCAGAGCTACCCAGTTGTGCTGTTACGGAGTGGTACTCCACTGACAGAGATTTGCACTGAAGTATCTGCAGGCTCCTGAAAGCACCCCAGGGGCAGCTAAGTTTCTGACCTAGGATGCACTTGGTTCCACTCGTATTACTGCAGCTTTAGTAGTGCTGGCGTGAATGGCACCTGCAGCCTGTGGTCACAGGAGGTACACACGATGCTTGGGCAAAGCCAGGGAAGTAAATTAAGGTCAGTGGGATCATACAGACAAGAAAGTCTATTTAGGGAGCCACAGCATCTGTGTGGAGACAGTGGAAAGGAGTCCATGAGGAACCTTGATCAGCTTCTAAGAAGTGCTACAAAGGGCCAGATGGTTGCCGTCCATGGGGATAGCAATGTAGGAAAGCAAAAGCAAGAGAGAAGAGAGTGGGAGAGAGGTGATGCAAGGTGCTATAAGTGAAGCTGAAGCTCTAAGGTGGTGACAATAAGGATTTTTACAGTAGCTGTCTCTGAAATGCTCCTGGTATCCATGTGCTGCCAGGGAAAGAGAGGCAGAAAGAGAGAACATTTAATGCTTGGTTAAAAAATAAGGTAAAAGAACAGGCAGTGTAGTCTAAGTGAAGGCATCAACATAACAGACATCAGAAATGCAGTAGAAAGAGGATGGTAAGTGGGACACTGTAATACCAAATATTCAGCAAATTTAGAGTAGGCCATGCTAGAATCAATAAAACTAACAAATTAACTACATCAGCATGAAACATAAAATCTGTGGGGATTGAAATTTCAGATCTAATATACTGTTACCACTGTAGCATGGCAAAAACATTGTGTATGATACTGCCTCTGTGACCAGGATGTTGACACTGGCTGCACAATACAGGGGAATTCCAAGATGCCAGAGGGGCAGGAAAAGCAATATCAAACACCAGACTTCAATTATTTACATGCAAATGGGCCAGGTATTGTGCAAGAGTGTAATATGAAACAGTCAATAACTACTGCATGGAGGAAATGGTT
>NW_020897695.1:175319-208642 GCF_003984885.1 Neopelma chrysocephalum | reverse complement strand
GAGTGTAATATGAAACAGTCAATAACTACTGCATGGAGGAAATGGTTAAGGATATTGATCAGAAAACAGGCAATTATGGTGTTGGCTTGGAGGAGAAACTTATATAAATGAGGATTTTTTTTTTTAAAGAAGCAAAATGAGACAACAAAGAAAATTAATTGTTTCCTGAAGATGTGAAGTCTGCTAAAGGATGCTGTGCTGGAAGTACAAGGCCAGTGCACATTATTCATCAAGTAGGCTTGAAAATGGGCAGTACATGGTAGCTTTGAAGAAGGCTAGATAAGGGAAGTTATTAGAAGAATAACTGCAAATCCTTCGAACAGCTGATGTTGGATCCAAATGAATAAATTAGAAAGTAACAGACACTCTGGAAGATTACATGTACAATAACAATTAGACAGCCAAAGAGGGGTTTGATGAGTTTCTAGCAAAAGGCATCAAAACTAGCAATAAATCTTTATTCCTAAACATCAGGATCAGGAAGACTGCCAGAAAATCAGTGGAGCCTGTTGATTACCAGAGTTCGAAGGAAGTATTCTGAGAAAATAAAGCTATTAGAGAAATTAAATGAATCCTTTGCATCACTTTGTTCACTGTAGAAGAGTAGATTCCCACAGCAGGAAGTTTTTTGGAATGGGAAAGTCTGTCTGAAATAGCTGTGCCCAAGAACTTGGTCTGGGAACACTGAAACAGTGTTCCGGGAGCAGCAATGGGTTGCCAAAAAACAGATTATATCACCCAGGAGTTTCAACGGACCTCAAGGATGAAATGACTAATAACAGATTATAACTCTATGCTTAAAACTCCCTTGCTATCCAAAGAGTGGTTATCAAATATCAAATGCCAGCTTTTTTCAGCAAAGGTTCCAGGGGAGATGTAGGAAAAAACAGACCTGAAAGTCTGAAATCTGCAGTAGGCAAATTAGTAGAAAGTGTAATGAGGAACAAAATTCATTGACACTTCAATAAATTTGATTTACTTCTGAAGAGTCAGCATGACCTTTTCCATTTTTACAAATTGGAGTTGTTTGACGAGATCAATGAATATATAGATAAGAGCAATTCAGTTGATACAGTCTACTTGGATATCCAAAGACTTTCAGCAAACTTGTCCCTTGATTCTCCGTTACAGGCTTTTAAGGGAGTCAAGCAGTTACATCATGAAGAGGAAAGTCATTGTATGATAAAAAGACATTTAAAAGACAGGAAACAGAGGAGGGGACTGGAGTAATTCCGTAGTGCTGTGCAGTGCAACCCTTGCTGTCAGAGTGTTCATAAGCAGCATGGAAAAGGGAGCAAACAGAGAGGAAAGTTTGTTGACAATAGCAAAATATTTGTGCTGTTAAGAACAAGGGCTGACTTTAAGAGTAATACTTTAGTAGTACTTTATGAGACCTAGTGACTAGACAATAAAATGGTAAATATGATGTAGTGTAGATAAATATAAAGGGACACATAGGGGAGAAAAAGCAGTCATAGTTTCACAGCTAAAATGGCATGCTGTGAGATGACGATTGGCACTCAGGAGCAAGATCTTGGGACTTCTTTGACAGCTCCATGAATATGCCAGCTCAGCACTCGGTAGTGGTAAAAAAACGCTCAAATAAAGTATTAGGGCATCACAGGATGGGAATAAAGAATAAAAGAGGGAAGAACGTTATGCTAGCATGTAAACTCATGACTGACCCACGTTATGATTAGTCTGTGGGGTTCAGGTCTTCTCAGATCAAAAATGGTACAGCCAAACCAGAGAAAATTGACAGGAAAGTCATAAGTATGGTCATCTTCAATCTCTGATCATATACAGAAAGCTTCAGTTTAGGCAATAACTTTACCAGGACAGAATATTCCAGTCTGAAAGAGAGACAACTTAATGGAAGTAGTCTACAGCATGAAGAGTGGCTTGGTGAGGATGCTCAGAAACCAGTCACTTCTCCAACACAAGGGATGGGGGTGTGGAGTGGTGTTAATACAGAGCTACAATAAGTTCAGAGGACATTGGAGACACTCACAGATGGGAAAACCTTTGGTAGATAGAGAATACAAACCTCACACCCATCTCAGGAAGTTCCTGACAGAAAGTAGCTTGAAATTGTGAGAGTACGATTTTGGATATCTGGAGGAAACTTCACGTAGGTTCATCCTGCTCTTACTCTTCACTAGGCATCCACTTAAAGTAGCGAGAGGATACTGAGCTAACTCGTTTTTTTCGTTTGAATGGGTGTGATTGTTTGTGTGCTTTTACGTTGTCAGCACACAATCAGAGTGGTTACTCCCATCCTACGCTGGGCTTTCCTGTGCAAAAGTCCAAACCAGGAGGACCGCAACCTGCACCACAAACACATGCTCATACAACTGGACCTCCAGCCCTGTCCATCCCTGTCACTGCCATGCAGAAGCAATGGCTCTTGACATAAAGCCAGAAGGAGAGAGAGATGGGGATCTGCTGGGCAAGAACAACAAGAAGAAAGGGGCAGCTCCTCCTTAGAGTTGTAACGAAATGTTAAAGCCTGCCTGGAGAACGCTGCCTATGCACTTCCCCAGCCTTTCCCTTCCCCAGTCCTCTGTTCCATGCTGTGATCTGTCAGCAACTTCCTCTGGGTAGGTAGTGGCTGGGGGGGTCCCTCTCTTCTGCCAGCAGCTAACAGACCTAGGGCCTAGCAGTGCCGGGTGGTCCTTCACACCCAGGGTCATGACGAGTCCACCCAAGGGTTACTGAGCCTGGAGGATAAACATGTAATGAAACCCAGAAATAACACAGTGTTGTCAAGTGTAAAGAAACCTTTCCTTACAGCAAGCTGTACTGGCCTCGCCCAGAGGCTGTTGGCAAGCATTAAGCCTTGAAAGCCAGCCCACTAGTCACAGCCCAATCCACAGGGTGCTTGTCCCATCAGAAGATTTGAAACAGTAACAGATAATGTTTGCATACTGGCTTAAGCCCCTTTATGGGGCCCAGACCAACTACACAAAGTCTACCGTTAGAAATGGTCTTTAGATCAATGCATCCTTGCTCTTTTAAGGCCAGCTCGGGCCAGTCCCAACCTCAACCGTTTGAATCCACTCCACCTTCCTGCTTTGTTTCTCTTCAGGCTTATAGAGCGTGCAGTTTGAATACTTGAAGTTCTTTATTGGCACTATCTTATATCTTATTGTAACAACTCCTGAGGACATCAGAGATCCACACCCTACAGAGTTTATTTAAAACTTAAACTTAAGTTGAGCCAAACTTTCTCTCTCTTTTTTTTTAAGGTACTATTCATATTTTAATGGAAACATATACTGAAATCGGAATTTCCATTCTCCATGGAAGCAAAAAAGTGTGAGAACTCACATGGGAGGGCCTGTTTATATGAAATACTGAGCTTCATTTTCAGTCTCAAGTGGTTAAAACTAGTTATGAAGTGATTCAGATTAGCAGCCACGCTTGGGGTACTTATCTAACTGACCTAAGCTCGGCAAGCTTTTCATGTTTCCTCATCAGTGATACTGCGCTTCAGTACTAAGGATGTAGCTTAGTAATCATAGATCTAATTAAACTGAAAAGTACTTTGGTTTTTATGTTTTTGTTTTCTCCAGAAGAATGGAATCTTCCCACATGAGAAACAAAACTGATGACATCAAGGATTAGAACTGATCTAACATTAGTTAGAGGTTTTGTGTCTACATCTTCCTGAAGTACCTGAAAAGACCCTATGCCCAAAACCAGGCTGCCAACTTCTCAGAACAAAAAATACTCGGCAGCTCTGTCAGGCGGAAGGACTTTTCCCTCTTGCTAAAGCAGTACTTCTGATTTAGAGCCCTGCAGCTGGTTGAACTGCAGCCTCTCTGAAAAGAGAGAATGAGAGGGCATAAATACGCTCCAGCAGTTGCAACATGGCTCTGAGCCCTGGAAAGAGAGTTTATTTCCACTTACTGTCTGCCAAAAGCCTCTCTCCTGTCAAAACACAACAGATGAATTCACAAATTCCACATTTATGTTCCCTCAGATTTGTGGGCAGGTGATCAACTGCAATCATCCTGCAAAAGGCTAAAGAATAACCACTATGGCAGCCAACTCCTGAGCTAAGTATCCTTGAGCTCTCTTCTGTTGCAGCCTTCTCTTTTTATGATAGTTCTGCTGTCACAAAGCCTCTTACTCAGTCCACTTGATTACCAACTTCTGTGAGCCCACAGCAGCTTCCTATCCCTTCGTGCCCAACGGATTAGAGTTGGCTTTTTACCTTTCTTCTTCCTAGAAGCCCGGCTAAAGGAGGAGAAGAGTTCTTGCTCTCAGAGTTGAAGGCAGTCTTCTAGACAGGGATTTTCTTTGTTCTGTCCTTTGCCAAGGAAAGAGCAATGCAAGCTGCTGGCAGTGGTGATGATGTTTAAAGGGACTATATCTTAATAGTAATGGATTTTTTTAAACTGAAAAGATATATTCATTTTGTGGAAGAACATATGCTCACAGTGGAAATGTGAAATATTTCGTTAAACTCTGAGCATGGAAAACTACAAAATAGTAATTTTTTATTTTTTACTTGGTTAAAAAGTTAAGATTTCTCAGAAAATAAAATCAAGCAATATGCCAGATGCACTGTCTGATCAGAATTTCAGTAACAAATTACTCCTTTCCTTCAAATGATGATGGAAAGCTATGATTTTTAGCTTATGCAAGTTTAGCAGGTTGTAGGTTGCTCTGACTGTAAGTATAACTTCCTGAGGTTTTTTTCGCAATACGCCTCATTTACGTCTCTTTGTAAAGTGAGAAGCAAGAACCTCTCATTAACCATTCTTGCATTTAAAAGCATATTATAAACTTAGTAATGACAAAATCATCCTTCTGACAGTTGTGTTTTTCTTAAATCAGTCTTCAGATTAAATGTTCCTCTCATTCCCCTTCCTTAAGAGTACATTCATGGTTCTAAATAGGTGTGAAGAAGAAAATTGCTCTTTCAGAAGAAAAAGTGTGTGCATTTTTCTCTTTCCCTGAAAATCAAACACACAGCTATATCTCGAAGTGCCAAGTCCTGCACTTAGGTCACAACAACCCCACACAGTGCTACAGGCTGGGGGCAGAGTGGCTGGAAAGATTCCCAGAAGAAAAGGACCTGGGGGTGCTGGTCGACAGCCAGTTGAACATGAGCCAGCAGAGTGCCCAAGTGGCCAAGAAGGCCAATAGCATCCTGACCTGTATCAGAAATAGTGTGGCCAGCTGGACCAGGGTAGTGATCTTGGCACTGTACTCGGCACTGGTGAGGCCACACATCAAATCCTGTATTCAGCTTTGGGCCCCTCACTACAAGAAAGACATTGAGGAATGAAGATGGTGGAGGACTTTGAGGCAAGCTGTATGAGGAGGGGCTGAGGTCACTTGGTCTGTTCAGCCTGGAGAAGAGGAGATTGAGGGGAGACCAACTTCTTGGTGAGGTGAGGAGGAGGGGCAGGCACTGATCTCTTCTCTGTGGTGACCAGTGACAGGACCCAAGGGAATGGCCTGAAGTTGTGTCAGGGGAGGTTTAGGTTGGATATTAGAAAAAGATTCTTCACCCAAAGAGTGTTTGAGCACTGGAACAGCCTCCCCAGGGGATTGGTCACATCACCAAGCCTGACAGAGTCCAAGAAGCATCTGAATGACACTCTCAGGCACATGGTGTGGTTCTTGGTCCTATGCAAGGATAGGAGTTGGACTTGATGATCCTTGTGGGTCCCTTCCAACTTGGCGTATTCTCTGATTCTGTGAGGTGCTGGAGCTTGTCCAGAGAAAGGCAACAAAACTGGTGAAGGGTCTGGAGCACAAGTCTTACGGTGAGCAGCTGGAGCACATGGGGCTGAGAGGAGACCTTAACACTCTCCCCAGCTACATGAAAGGAGGTTGTAGCAAGGTGGGTGTTGGTCTCTTCTGCAGGTAACAAGTGACAGGATGAGAGGAAATGAACTCAAGTTGCACCAGGGGAGGTTTAGATTATATATTAGGAAATTTTTTCCATGGAAAGGTTTGTAAAGCATTGAAACAGGCTACCCAAGCAAGTGGGGGAGTCACCATCCCTGGAAGTGTTTAAAAAATGCGTGGATATGGCACTTGAGAACATGGTTTAATGATGAGCATTGTTGTGGTGCCAGTAACTGTTTGACTTGGTGATCTTAAAGGTCTTTTTCAACTTTAATGATTCTACGATTCTATGATCTTTCAAGTATTGCTTTTGTTTTTTCTCTTAGTGAAGCTCCTGCATGCTTCAGGCTTTTTCACCCCTTCTGCCAAACCAAGACAGGCATCAGCAGTGGTCCTGCCATTCACAGTTCTATCAGTTCTGTTGGCTGCAATGCCTGCTCATGCTTTTGTTCCTGGGTACTTCATCCTTTTTTCATCTCTTCTAACAGAAGGACAACTCAGAAATGTTAGCTTTCAGGCAGAAGTCTTTGGCTGAAAACTTGGGTGGGTTGATTTTTTCCTGCAAAAGTCCACCTGTGAAGGGGTTAATTCTGATGTGATACACACATTTTCATCACCTCTTTCTGTAAAAACTGAATATCTTTTATGGCCACACATACCGAGTCACACTTTTAAAGATTTTATTGTAGAAAGTTTACAATATCATTCTTTAGTTGAAATTCTTCCATAGAACATTCAGCCATGGACAAACTAGGTGCCTGATCACTGCTTATTAGAAATGCAAGGGATTAGATAATGGGGTATCTCGAGAGGAAGAAAGCTAAATGCAATTATTTTAATTCTTTCAATTTCTTTCACCCCCACTTCTTATTAAATAGTTTCTGACTACAGGAAATGAAATTCTTATCTGTAAATTGGCTTTCTACAACACAAATTTCCATACATCACTGAATATGGTGGCTTATTTTGCATTTATATCAGGAGGAGATCTGTGTTGTTTTGTATCTGAAGCAGAAGTCCTTCTGGGTACTGTAAGAAGAGCAACCCATGACCAGGAAGAGGATTTTTTCATCTGAAATTATCTTATCTGAAAGCCAGGGTTTCCTCAGATACTGAGCTCAATTTGTGAGTCTGATTTGAGGAATCCAGTTAGAGGTAAAGACATTCCGTTTGCTTTCATTCAGGTGTTTCATTTTAACCATGATGGTGATGAATTTGTGTTCATCATGCAGCCAAAGTTGCCCTGAATTTAGAGCACTCCAGGCAAACAAAAGATGCTGTCAAGGTCAGTGTAATTTTATCGTGTGGTAATAGTAGGCAAAGGTAAATTGCTTTCTCCTATTTCAATCTAAATGCTAAGTGCTCAAGCACTAAAAATTTATGTTACTCCTCTACCGAGGAGGTGCCAACCAGGATAGCAAGCACGTTGCAACTTAGCCAAGAAGCAATGCCTTAGCAGGAACTCAGGAAAGGAGTTAATGCTACGCGTTCCCCACAATGGGTTTGACTATGTAGTGCTCTGCCTGTTCAACCCTTCTGTGAATCCTAAATTCAGCATTAAGTCTAAAAAGCACTCAATGTTTGCACTTCTCATGATGAGAAAAACCACAACTGGGGGGAATCTGTCTCTGTTGAATTTCTTTGGGTATTTGATATCCTTTCCCTATCAAATATCTTGGGAAAAATGTAGAAGTTAAATATCTCATTTACCAAAGTTCTAACACTGCAGGCTGCCGGCAGGGTTGGCAGTTTTGTTCGGGCTGGGTGGTACAGACATGGGCATGCTGACATCCCACCATTTGAGTCAGTTGATTTTTTCAAAAGTCAGTGCACACATCTAATGCAATTAGAAAATGCCAATTTCAGCTGCAGAATTAAACACAGAATGTGATAAGAATCTGGAAGAGATGAATGTAACCAGGAGCCATGAGAGAGAGATACATAGATAACAATATCTATAGGCACATGAATTTGCATATAGCTAAACACAATTAAGGGGAAAGTGTCAGTGCAAGTTATACAAGTGGGAGGTGGACTCCTTAGCTGTGAGGAGCTGCTGCAACAAGGAGAAGCTGGAAGATGCAATATTCTTATACATGATTCCCAGCTAGTGGCTATGAATGTGCCCTCATGAGCACAGCAAAGGTGGACCATAATCTCAGAGCACCAAACTTTTACATATTCCTAATCACCTATTAAAATGCATCAAGCCAGGCAAATTTCTGCTTATGTGGTACTAAGCCCATGTAAAAACTAAACATATCTGCCTTTGAATAATGAACACAGGACACTGGCACTATTTCCTCACTACCAGGATGCTCAACCTCTCTTTCCTAAGCAGCTATGTCCCCTGACAGTGCTGCTGTATTTTTCATTATGATATTCTGCACATGAGATTTTACAAAAAAACTTATCACTTTGTCCCTGAGGCTTTTGCTCTTCACAGCCTTTTATTTTCTCTATCTTTCTCTCTTTCTAAAATTAGTTGTGGCCTTCTATTCCCCTTCCTCTGCTCACTTATTCCTTCCTCCGTCGACTGCCCCTCTTTTTAATAAGATTTGGGCTTTGTTTCTGTGACCCTTCCTACACTGTTTGACCCAAGTGTTTAAAAATCTTTTGATAAGTCTATTCTCACAACATGTAGAGATATTTCCCCTATTTGAATCATAGAATGGTTTGTCTCATAAGGGACCTTAAAGATCATGTCATGGGCAGAGACACCTTCCACTAGACCAGGTTGCTCAGAACCCCATCCCACCTGGCCTTGAACACTTCCAGGAATGGGGCATCCACAACTTCTCTTGGGAAACCTGTTCTAGTGCTTCACCACCCTCACAGAAAAGAATTTTTTCCTAATATCTAATCTCTTAATCTCCTAATCTGATCTTCTTATATCTATTCTCTTTCAGTTTAAAGCTATTCCCCCTTTTCCTTTCGCTACAGGCCCTTGTAAAAAGTCCCTTTCCTGTTTTCTTGTAGATCCCCTTTAGGTACTAGAAGGTGCTATAAAGTCTTCCTGAAGCCTTTTCTTCCCCAGGCTGAATAGCCCCATTTGAAAAATGAGAGGCTCAGTGTTTCAAGGCTTGGCTGTTTAGATGCAGAAAAAGCTGCATTTGATGAAGAGTTAACCACCTCAGTTACTTCATGCCCCTGGGTTGCAGGGGTTTTCCTGGGATCTTCAGTTTCTATTCCACATAAAATTTTGACATAAGTGAGGAGATAGACATGATGCGCTCTAGTGTTTGAGTATACACTGAATACTGTGTTTGATCACCTACTTATGATTTTTTGGTTGTTGTTCTTTCTGAATATGTACACAGGAGGGATTAAAAAACATATTTTCAATAGATGGCAGTTGAAAGGAAGATAAATATTTCATATCTGAGCAAAAGAGACAAGAAGGTTGCGATGCTTAACAATAGGTGCCCCCTGCCTAGCTTAGATCTTGCCTTTCTTAGGCATACAAAGCTCTCTGTAAGTTTTGTGTGTGCAAACAAAAGAAATCTTCAAATGCAGCTGCATTGCATTGTACGGATTCTTCGGGATTCCAAGGGCAGCCTCATTTTCTCCGTAACAAATCATTACCTGGGTTCTAGAAAACATTTGTGGGAATGAGACTCAACTCCTTAAATCTCAAGCATAAATAGGGTCCATCCCAGGAGTGGAGAGTTGCTGAGATTTGTCTCTCAGGAAGCCTCAGAGCCTAAGGGGCCCCCCCCGTTAGCAAGGAGGGAAATGCTGACTGCTTTGAAAGAGGAATGGGGAGTGGGTAAGAAGGACTATTCAGTGGTTGTATTCATTGACCTCTCTTAGCCTGGGCATGTGTGTTTGTGGGTGACCCAAAGAGCGACAGACAGTCTTATTTGCATGACTTTACTATTTGGTGCCTGTGTTGGCAGGAGACAAGATCCACCTACAAATATTACAGTGCTTTTACCCTTGAATATCTGTCCCTAAACCACTGTGTAACAAACCAAATCCTTCACTGAAGATATTAGAATTTATTTTATAAGCAGTGCAATTTCACTGCCTAATACTCCCTAAATGGGATGAGTTGCTGAAGTTACTTGTTGCTTTAATAACTGCAGTGCCAAATGGGCTGAAGGAGGCCTCAGTGGAAGAGCTCAGAAGGGACACTCAGAAACTGTTGGCATGTACACTGACTTTGTTTCTATCACTTGAAAAAAATGCTTCCCTTGATAAAGAGAGCTTTAGGAGATTTCTGTATCAGATAATGACATTATAATGGAGATAACCACTGTTACATGCTTCGAGTCAGACTGATCTCACATGAAAATCAAGATGCTTGGGCTGCAAAACCATTCAGGTTGTCCTGGATGACTGCATTTGTATTTAACTCTCAACTTTATGACTATTGTCGTAGGAGGCCAAGATGATCTGCTTCAGCCTATGTGAGAGCTATTGTCACAGTGCCAGCAGGGGCCACGCTGTATGGCCTTTCACCCCCACAGGGGTGAGGGAGTTGCTTTCTACCCACACTGTCCTGCAAAGGGCATGATCTCCACATCAGCCTGAGCCTGACTCATCTCCTGCTAACCAGGACTGGAGAAAGGGTCATAAAGTCATGGTGACGCATCTATCCAATTACACAAAAAACACAACACAGAAGGCACCTTTGTACCTGTGGTCTGGAAAAACAGCCAGGCAAGGGCACCTTGTCACTTAACAACCTGCTGTACCCAGAGATGAATTGTGAACCTGGGCAAGGGTGCACAGACAGGCTATGGTCTTAATTTCTGCCACAGCCTCCCACTGGGCTGTGGGTGCATCTTTCACCCCCTCTGCACCTGATTTTCCAGCCATAAAAGAGGATAGTACTTCTTCCCTACCTCCCAGGCATGTTGAGAGGATAAACACATTGGAGAGATCATAGCTATTGAGACACCACAGTGGCTGGGGGGACAGTGGGAATACAGCAGCACCAGAGATAGAAACCTGTGGGCAGAGATGTCTGTGCATGTTATCCCGTGGGTTGGTTACTCACCCTGTGTGTTCAGACTCGATAGACACACACACACACACAAACTGAGCACAGACTGTTTAGTTATCTGCCCCACACTGGCTTTTACAGACAAGTTGCATAACCTACCTAGGTATGGGTAACACATAAGGCAGCTTCTCAGCTTCTTTTTTTTGGCTGTAACTTGAAGTGGGGGAATAAAGTTCTCCTTGAATATTTTTGCTTTTCCCCTGTTGATCTATTTTCTATTTAAAAAGCAAGACTTGGGTTTTTTTATTTTCATAAAATAAATTATGTACTCCCTCTAGCGTTAGAAATTGTATATGGACTTCAACCACATTTGATTAAATGTTGCTATAAATGCTAAAGTAAGGTGCAATTTCATTTCTCCACATTTCAAGGTTAGTAAGTTATAGTGATATGTAGAATTAACAACAGTCCTACTTGCCGCTGCTCTGTCTCCTCAGCACTGCAGCTATAGAAAAGAAATATATTATTAAACAGTGAAATAAAATAAGTACTTGTCTTATTTATAAAGCAGGTCTTTGATTAAGGCTTTTTGCCACCCTCTTTAATTCCAGTTCCAAACTGCCACTTTGAAGGGGAACATTTGAAAACCCAAATTGTGCAACAGAAATACTCCAAAGGGGAGAGCTAGAATCAGAAGAAAATCCAGAGAAGGACTATTGAATTTCAGCAGAGAATAAAAAGGAAGTCTCCTGAGTGCCTTGGAACCTATCATGGTTTAATATGCTTTCCCAGATCTTCTTTTACCACAACTTGTCAGCTCAGTAACACAGGTCTTTAGGCTCTTGGAGCGCCCAGGGCAGTTCCTTAACATAGCAAGCCCACCAGGTTGAGCCCCTCAGCTGCACAAGGTGCTCACTGCGTCCCTGCTTCTGCTCAAAGAGGGCCAAGGGCAGTCACACTTCAGGGGCTCCATGCTCCTCTACCCAGTTGTTTTGAATCATCATTGCTAGTTTTTCCAAAAGTCTGGGGAAAAAGGTGTCTTCTGTTGCACTCAAGAGAGCATTGCTAACTTCCAAAAGTGGCATATTGACCAGGATTTTGGATATCCTCCATGGCTTCCTGCTCTGATGCTGTTTTTAAATCATGGGTAGAGGTAACACCCTCTGTTTTCCACTAATTGGAAAAAATGAATGTCCCTGGCAACTGGCCACCTGCAGAGACTCTGATTTTCCTGCCAAACAAGGGCACAGAAATACATGGCTCGGTAGTGTGAGCAGTGGCAGGTGGAAACGGAAAACACAGGAGGGATTCCAGGTCCAGGGGAGGCTCAGTCCCTATGTCTGGCCTTGGTGAGTGTTTTCATGCAGAGGTGGCTAAAGGCAAACACAAATACTGAGGCCATGAGTTTGGATGTCAGCAGGTGCTGACCACTCACCAACAAAGCTCCTTTCCTCCAGCCACCTAACCACTGATTATACACATCTAATTTTATCCACCCAGTCTGAAAGAACTATGATTACTCCTAGCCTAATCCTCCCTGTAAACATCCTGCCCACAGCCTGGAAGGCTGAGGGCAGCACAGGGGAGGCAGCAGGCATGCACAGTGTGAGAATGAAGCTGCAGGGGGGAAGGGGGCATGCTGCATCCTCAGGGACAGACCATGGCCCCAGGTAGGTCTGGAAGAGGTACAGAAGGATCATCAGTGGTCACCTGGGATCCACATCTATCTGGATCTCAGCAGCTTCAAAGTCTGATCTTAGGGAAGTAACAGAAAATAGCAGATCGCAATGCTGTTGATTTTCTAAAAATGCACAAAGCTGTGCCCTTAAAATTGCGTCATGATGTGGCTGGCCAACCTTTTTATGAAAAATATAGCCAGCACTATGTTGTGCATCACCAAATGCAGAGGCCAGCTCATCCTGCCTTCTCTTCTCCTGTTTGCTGCAGCCAGGGAACACATAGAGCCAGGCAGCAAGCAGAGATCACCACCAGCTGGGGGTCCACCACCATCTTCGGTGACCTTCTGGTTCTCCAGACCCAGCTTACATGGCTCAGCTGTTTTCTGCTTTTGGTCATATCCATCTCCTTCCCCTTAAAACAAGATTAATTATTTGAAAGCATCAGGTACTGTACTGCCTATGGAAAGTTGATGCTCTGTACTGGGCACTCACCAAGCTGTGTGAACACCCTGGGGTACCCACTCTTGCCCACCTCCAGCCAAGTGGTTACCCTCAGTCAGGACCACACAGCTGCTTCCTTTAAAAAGTAAAATAAAATGAGTGATCTTCTTTGAAGGCATTGTGTTTCTTTACAAGTCACACAAAAAAAGTCCTTTCCCTGAACAGGGGAACAAGGAAGAGTTTTCTTTACTACAAACCTCAGCTCACTTTCATTAAGCCTTTGGCCCAAAAGCTTTCTTTCTCTTTCAGTGACTGCAAATACTTTTTCCAATATTGCAACATGACAACATTTTAAAGACCCTGAGGAACTATGGGGAATGCTTGGAGGTGCACAGCTATAGGCTAAGAGGCAACAGAGAGAAGTTGTAACAAGGGAAATTCTGTCACCATGACATCCATGGTCACATACTGGAATATGTTGGGAAGAGCAGTTGTGCAACGCCTGTTCTGTAGATATTCCAAAGTCATCTGGAAATGGTCACAAACCGTCTGATCTTTCTGAATTTTCTTTGAGCAGGAGGTTAGAAGAGATGACTTCCAAAGGTCTCTGACCAAAATGACACCCTTATTCTGGGTTTATATTCAATAAAATCACACATCCACATTTTATATATTATTGTGAACTCCATGTGTTGCATGGACAGCAGAAGCATTGACTGAACACAGACGGGACAAGAGAACAAGCCTCAGGCTGAACCAGCAGAGGTTCAGATTGGACATCAGGAAGAATTTCTTTGTGGAAAGAGTTGTTAGGCATTGGAAATGACTTCCCAGGAAGGTGGTGGAGTCACCATCCCTGAAGGTGTTCAAGAAACGACTAGATGTGGCGCTTAGTGACAAGGTGGCGATTGGTCAAATGTTGGACTTGACGATCTGAGAGGTCTTTTCCAACCTAAATGATTCTGGGATTCTGTAAACTAAAGATTCAGTGTGTTTGCCTATCCCCACCAGTATCCAGCCTTTTACTTGGCTATTCTCTAATATGCAGTGTAGTTATCTCATCTATGCTAAAACCAACTGTTCTGTTACTGCTCCACTAGAGGGTGCTTTAGCAATATAAATCTTAAATGCTTGATTTAATGCTTCATAGCAGACGTCATGCTACAGAACTACTTTGCATATTGGAGACCAACAACTCTTTGAGACTCTCTGAAAAACTTGCAATAATGGATCCAGGATGCTGCATTTGTGCATGTGTGATAAGCACGCAAACAACACAAACTCAAAAAAAAAAGTTAGGGGTCATAATTTCTTTCAATAGCAGCTGCCCTGCAAAATTCTCACTGTATTTTTTTTCTAGTTTGCTGGTACCTGGTATCTTGGGTCAGCTTTCCACAAACAGAGGTAAGAACCAATCTGTGTTCAGAGTTGCTGTCAACAGAATTTGCAGGGTTGTTAATTTTTGTGATTTTACTGTGAGTGTCCTGATACTAAGAGGTTTTGCTTTTGTTACTGTTTTTAAAGGACAGCCCTTACAGCATTCTGTTTGCTTAGAAGTATTAATGTTTCTTGGCACAAAAACTAATGAAAATATAGCCCTTCTGAAACCATCAGCAAAATCCTTGTGAACATCTGAGGAACCATCACTGACAGATGGGCTTAAGCTGTGATTCTTAAGTCTTCAAACTTGGCAAATACAAACAGGCCCCATCCTGATAACTCTCCTGAAGATCACGGCTACACAAGAATGGAAGGAAAATGTTCTCCTTTAGCTCAAGTCATAGGAGTGGTTGCAGATGTCATGTATAATCTTTTCATGTTATAAAAAAATGTGATTGGTCACACAGAGTCAGATTTTTGGTGATGTTGTTACACCCAAGCTCTTTTACCTGCCATTATCTGCTCTGTTGCTGAAACTCAACCTGACATTTATCATCAGGTAAATATGGCAAGTGGTGGCTGGGGCATTGTTCAGGTTCACTCTACTGTAGCGTTTGAAATGCATGACAGCACAGTAATAAACTTGAAGGCAGTTTTATTGTAAGCTACAAATCTGTCATTTAGACTCATGAGAAAAGCATTCTGCTGTCGGCACGTGGTTGTCCTGACTTCAACAGGAAGAAGCCAACTAAAAACAACATTGTTTTTGGAGATTGTTGTGAAAACTTGCGCAGAATTGCATATATATAAATTTAGAAAATAGAGTGAGACATGGTGGAATGAATAAAAGAAATAGTAGCCTTACCTTCACTCTTTACTCATAAGCAATGACTGAGTTTCAGTGTATCCAGATGAGACCTAAGAGAAGCCAACTTAAAGTTCTCTGGTACATTTGGCTTCATCTGGCTCTCCTGGAAGCTAATCTACTTACCTAGTCGTGGGCCAAAATAGTGTCTGACTCCATTTCAGACAGACAAAAATGTCTCTCAGTTGTACCTCAGCTAGTCTCTTTTTTTTCCTTGAAAATGCTTCCTTGTGTGTTAGCAGCTTGTTAAACTCCATCAGTACCACACAGTTAAGTGTTCAGGCACCGGATCAAGGTAGAAGGAGGTGGATGAAAATAGGAAGATAAAGGGCAATGTGCAGTGTGAGGGGGTCTACAACTGCTGAAAAAAAAAAAGAAAAAAAAAGAGACAAACCGATCATGTAAAGAGAATGGGTTTCACAGGCATAAAAATTTTTTGCAGGTAATTCAAATCCTATGGGAAATCTTAGAGGGAAACAAGCTTGCAGGACTTGGCATCTCCTTGAAGAAGGTACATGAAGGACAAACTCACTCTCCCGGCAGAGGAGGCTGTGAGACACTGTCACAGATGAGCACTGCCAGACACAAGCTCTTCTGCTGCCTCAAGGGAAGGAGGGAAGCTCCCAGAAACCTCATGTTATGCACAGACATAAAGGATATGTGCAGGGGCACAACTATAAAAGCACAGGAGCAAAACCAGATCCAGCTCCCCAGGGCACAGGTAAACAGGGTATATTAATACCTTCATAGTATTGAAATGACTTAAGTAAGAGTCACCTAAACTTATAATGGGGCAGGAAAATTATCTATTGATTGCATTGTGAAAAGTATCCTCAGTTGTCACTAAGAGCCACTTGGGATTAGGTAGTTAATGTAGTTAACACCAGCAACTGAAAATAAAAAATCAGGCTACAGAAGGGAATGGGTAGATTGACAGTGTTCATGGAAGTCTCCCTCAGCCCTGGTGGTTCAGAAAGACCCTGCAGGGTATTGGACTCCAGGCACATTTCAGTTGAGGGGGCTTTGCTCAAGGCAGGTTAAGTGTTCATGGTGACATGCCAGCTCCTCTCCATCTTAGAGCCAGGCACTCCTGCTGCCATGGCCCACTGAAAGCAAAGGCTGTTTTTCAGCCTAGTCACAGTCCCTGGTCCAGCTCTCTACTTGGCCATGCCCAGTGGAAGTAGGGTAATGAGTCAGGGACCCAGGGACCTATGGCTGCAGTCACAACCTCTACTGGGAAGTCACTCTGCAATGCAACCCTTCAGGAGCCAGCCAGAGCAGCCTCAGAGCTGTTAGGGAGCTTCAGAGAGCTCAGATAAAAACAGATTTCATAGCAGAGGAAGGTTAATGCTGTTTCTGCCTCTGAAAAGGGGAGAAAGAGGGACAAAGAAATTATTGACTAGTCAGCTTATCTTGATTTCCTCCCCCAAATCTGGAGGAAATAATCAAGCAATGTGTAACCACATAAAGGAGATAAATGACAGCCAACATGGATTTGTCAATAATAAATCATGGAAAGTTTATTTCCTCCTATGACAAGGAAACAAGCCACGTGAATTGGAGAGAGGCACTCACTGTCATCACTTTAATTGCCTTCACTGTCACTACCCACTCTTCACTGGCCTATACAATAGACTCATAAGTGAGTGAAATGTCTACTAGCTGGAGGCATTATCAGTGGTATAGAACTGTCTGGGGAATCCATACTTAAGTAATAGCTACCCATAGTTCACAATAAACGTGGAAAGATGTATCAAGCAAGATCCCCCAAGGATCTGTCCCCCATCCAGTATTATTTAATATTTTCATTAATGACTTGGATGATGAATTAACAAGTATACTTTATTAAATTTTCAAGCAACACCAGTACTGGAAAGGCTACAAACATGTAGGAGGACAGAATTAGAATTTAAAATATTCTTGATAAATTAGGAAAATATCCTGAAAGTAATAGGCAAAAATTCAATAAGGACACTCAAATTTCTACATTTATTTCTCCACATGCAGAATGGAAAATGTCTGGCTACACAGCAGTAATGCAGAAAAACACCAAGCTTTACAGTGAATCATAAACTGATCATGAGTCAAAAGTATCACACAGCTGCAAACCAGGCAAACAGCATCCTGGTGTACCTGAGCTAGACTTCTGTCTCTGAGCCAGATGAAGAAATTCTGTCTGTACCTGGTAGCAATAAGGGTCCAGTTTTGGTTAGCACTAACCATGAAAAATACTGGCCAACTGGAGAGGGACTGAAGGGAAATGGAGAGAATGAAAAGAAGTCTAGAAAGTAGGACCTGTGCTATGCAAAGAGATTGAAGAAAATGGGGCTGTTTAGTCCAGAGAAGAGAAGGCTGAAGGGAAATGAGACCAGTTCTCAAATATATAAAAGACAGATAAAAACAGAGCATAAATGAACTCTTTTCTGTGTCCATCCTGAGAAAGAGAAGCAATAATGAGTTGAAATAAAAGGAATTTAGAATTACCAACAAAAACAGCAATGCAAGTAAAGTCTTGAACAGACTGCTTAATGAGGATGTAGACTGTATTTAGAGATTTTGAATGATGATTTGAACACTCAACTATTAAGAATAAAACCGGTCTGGGTCACACTGCCCAGGGCAAGGGAATGCTCTCTTGCTCTGAAGAAAACATCATAAGCTCAGCTTTCTAAGACTTTTGACTGGTGGTATGGAAGTTTTCAATTAACAATGTTTGGCACAGATAGAACTGGTTTGAAATATTTCTACAAAACAGTCATCACAAGCTAAAGGGGAGATACACTGTTCTGCTAATATCACCACAAATATATTAAAAAACCAAAAAAAACACAGTATCCCAAAATTTTGGATCTGGAATTTGAGAACAGTCCTCCAGCCTGGGCAATGGTGTGATCCTTACATGCCTCCCCATTGCCCTGCCACTTTCTGTTGGGCAATATCATAGAATCACAACAAGATTTGGGTTGGAAGGGACCTTAAGGATCATCTTGTTCCAATCCCCCAAGCCCCTTCCAACCATGGGCAGGGACACCTTCCACTAGACCAGGTTGCTCAGAGCCCGGTACAAGCTGGCCTTGAACACTCCCAGGGATGGGTATCATATAGCCATGCTTTCTCTCAATACTACGTTAAAAATTGCTCTTCATTTGACAAGTTTTCGTTTAAGACACGCTTGTTTAATCTCCTGTGTTGAACATTCTGGAATGGTTCCACTTTTATAAAAAGTCCTTCCTAGACCTATTTGAGGACAAACATATCAGAATTTAATATATGTCTATCAAAGTATTTATACCAGTAATTCTGCCATGATCTGGTCTAACATTTCTGACTGATTTTGGTGTACGAGAAATAAAAATACGTTTTTTTTATATAAATGGGCATATCGTGAAGTTGTAAGATATCCAAGTTCCAAGACCTGAACTTGGGTATCAGGGTCTCTTCCGGCGGGACAAGGGAAATGAGAAAATTCTTAAAAATTAAATCTTTTAGGGCCATTTTGTACACTAAGTTCTTCTTCTCTTTGGGCTAAGAACAAAGGAAGATCCATCACCTTTGACAGGGGATGGCTTGCAGCCAATTGGGATAAAGGGAAAGCCCCGTTTTCAGAGAAAAGAAACTTTTTTAGGTAAAAATTAATATGTTAAAACTTATCTGAAAAGGGTAGGATTTTGTGAAACCATAAGATGTATGGAATTTAAACCGAAGGGGTCTTTTTCCCTGGAAACTTGATGCGAGAAAGACCCAACGCGTTGAATGAATTCTTCCTTGTTTCTTCATTCCCTAAGTTTATGCCGTCTTTCTAAATTTAAAGAGAGGGATATTTCCCACAGTGCAACCTGAGATTTCTTCTTTTTTCAGTTACACTCAACTGAAGACAGCAGCACCTGGAGACTTTCCTTTGCTGTTTCAAGGATCTCTTGTCAGGGAATATATTTGGGTGGTCACAGTGCCCACAATGCCATCCCTGGCAGCTGTGCAACTCCACTGCTTGTGTAGGTAAGCAATTAGATTTTTGTAAACCATTCAGTTAAGACTGAATAATCAAGGCTAGAAATGCCAGCTGTGTAAGACTCCGGGGAGATAATAGGGAAAAGCAACAAATAAGTTTATCCTGGTCATTAAAATCAGATACTCTGAAACTTGTTTGCAGGAAAGCAATCTTTTTGTGCATGATTTATCAATGGCCTTTTTGCAAGTCCTTGCTGACCACAGCACAGGGGTAAGCTGCAGGTAAGTGCACATGTGCTGTGTGCACATGTGCCCACACAATCCACTATGGTTCAGAGTCAGAGCAATTTTTTTAAATATCCTGCCACCCCAGTAACTTTCACAGTCAAGAAGAAATATGGAGGTAACCGGAAGGGCAGGGACTTCTAAACCTGCTGGAGAAGCATAACCTGCCTCTCCTCTTGGGAAGCTGCTCATTTCTCACTGTGCAAGTGCCGCTTCCTCGGGTAGGTTGGGGCAAAAGAAATGTCAAACAAATGCTTTCATTAAAAGCATAAGTATCTCTTTTCCTTAAACTGCTAATCCTGTTTGAACAAAAGACAGTGGGGCAACCAGATTCTGATAATAAGTCATAATTTCTCATATATATATTTATGATGACACCATAGGTCTTGTCTTGCCTCTGAAAACAGGAAGAGGTTCTACCTGATGTTATTTCAGATTCATTATGTAATCCCATCTCATCAGAATGTGACCAACAGATCAATTCCCTGCCAATACTGGTCCTATATTCAATAAGTAGTTTCTTTATTATTTACTTTAAAACATTCACTGAAAACATCTGTCTTACAGTAACCAAGAAACTGCATTGGTCAAACTCTACCAACTTGCAAAGTTGAATAAATTCCAAAACCAAGGGCATGCCTATGTTACTTCATTTCAACATGCTCTTCTGCATACTCAACATGACACAGCATTTAATTGCAAGGTCATACAGTATTTCTTCCATGGTATTGCTGGACAACTTACTGCCCTAAATGGACAGAGATCAATTAATGAGCAATTTTACTTTGTCTCAACCAGTATGTGGCCTCTGGCACGTGTCGGATCCTGACCTGAATAAAGATTTAATTTTCTCATGGATTTTCTACAAGTGCTTTCTCCTAATGCCTTAGGGTTCAATTCACCATTGCATTTAGGTGCCAAAAGTAGTCTGAGGAGCTGACTGTGGCCGTTGAAATTACTACATTTTAAAGCCTTATTTCCTGTCAGCTGGGTCACAGCACCACATAATTTCTCTTTGCCTAAATAATTTCTTACACAAATGGATTACTTTCTAATTCAGGTCACCGAAAGTACCCAGTTTTCTGTAGGAACTTCCTAACATAAAGCAACTCTGTGAAGCATGATAAAGTCTCTTTACCAGGGACTTACGGAGAGAACTGAAAGGGACTTTACAGGGACCTTTCAGGATAGGTACAGTAGGAGATGATGGGATTCACAGGTGCTTGCTTGGAGCAGACCTAAAGGGGTCTGTGGTGTGTAGAAAAGCCTCTCCAAGGGAAACTGGGAGGAGGCAGGTTAATTATCCCTAGAGTTTGGGACAGATGCTATGAGGTAAGTGGGAGTAAGGGTGTGGAGTATATTTTAGCCTCATTAGCCAAGTACTGCAGGACTTCATCTGGAAGACACCCAGACATTTTTGAAGGGGGAACCCACCTCTATCAGCATCCTTTATCACTTCTGCATTCATTCGCAAGCACAACAGACTGTGGCCTCATCCTTACTGGCAGGACTAGGTGTGCTATAATTAGGTTCAGTCACAACTAAGTCCTTAATAAAAATTGCATTTATTAGAGAAAGCTGACTAAAAAGCTTCTTTGTTTTGAATAAGATTTAAATCTTTATATTTCAATCCTAATGGAGAACTATGCAGACATATGTAGATGACAGGCACCTAGTGATTACAGTGATTACACCAGGGACCTTGAACATGTTCCCTACAAATAGGTAGGGGAGTAACAGATTTCATTGCTACACACTGTGAATGCAGCCTTTCAACATGTAAAAGAGTGGAATTAATGCGGCATTTTGCAGTGCAACTGCATTGCAATATTAAAAATATTGGTTACAGTATTTTATAGAAGTAAGACCTCACGACTATTACTAAAGTGTGAAGAAACCAACATGTGTCATTATTTTACCTTTTGTGCAAAGAAAAAAAGGTAAGAAGCAATTGTTCAGCCTAATTGTTGTATTTGGTTGTGATTTCTATGCCTGTCGGATAGCAGTTAGCAGGACTGTTAAAGTGCATTAACTCTCTGCTGGTGTTTAATGACAAACAGACATGGTCCATATTCATCAAGCAATTATTTATATCACGACCTTTTATAGAGCTGTGAATTACCCCTAAGACTTTTGCAGTGAGTGATATTTCTAATAAACTGTTAATTTTGCTCCATAAGTTGTTCATATTTTTAAGCTGGGAAACTAAAAACTGTGAAATTAAACCTACAGTGCAAGCTGTGCAAATGTGATCTATGAGACTAGGATGCAGTTTCAGGTCACTCTAATGTGATAAAAGTGCATCATGACAACCAAAAAATTAAGAGGAGCTGCAGATATTAATATCTGCACAATAGACTTTTATGAGAATATATGTAAGTGACCTGCCAAGGTAAAGAATGTACACAGATTTCTTCAATGTTGCCACTGGGACAGGCCCAGAAATGGCATCTGCCTCAGGCTTACCCTCAGATCTTCAGTTGCCTCAATTCTGTGAGACACCTTTATCCCTCATGGCTGCTCTGTCAGCTTCTTGCCATTAGGATGGAACTGACACATGCTCTGAAGTTTCCTTGTGTTAGCAAGACACTTCTCTGCAATTCAAAAAGTAGAAGGAAATTTTGGGGGTCAGGCCATGCACTTCTCAGTAAGGCCAAATGTTCTCTGATGCTAATGGAGATGCTGCCTCAGAGAGGAGCCCAAGCTCCAGGCACACCTAGTTCTTGTCACAACATTTATGTCCCAAATAAGAAACTTGTTTAGGCTTTGTTCAGTTCTGACAAGAGGCCTGATTTAACAGGTACTTCACAAACTAATGTTTCAGACAGGCGTCTGGCAAACTTATCATGGCATGTTTAAGCCTAATTTCCCACATTAGGACACCTAAATGCTTTAAGGGAAAAAAATGTGGTCCTAAATGACCTTGAGAAGCTTTTCCTCATTTTCAGAATGATGGAGGCTCTGCAGACTCTCTCTGCCAGCCTGCAGAGAGTCATCTCCTTACAACTGGCTTTCCCCAAGAACAGCCTCGGAATGCCACCAATGTCCTTCAAACTACTGATTGCCACAAAGCACCATTGATGTCCAAGTCCCAGCTGCAGGGTGGACCAAGCCACATGTTGTTGAAACTCAAATGGTCTCTGGCTTCTAAAGCAGGGCCCACAGAGAAGAATCATAGAATCATTAAAGTTGGAAAAGACCTCTAAGTTCATCAAGTCCAACTTTTGACTAGATACCCCGTGCTCACTAAACTATGTTGTGAAGTACCACTACTTGTTTTTGGAACACTTTCAGGGATGGGGATTCCATGATGGAGGCTGACGCTGATCATTATATCATGATGGGTGATACTGTTACACATATTTCTTCCTAAAAACAATTTCCTGCTGGTGGATGTTTGGGTAATATACTAATCTAACCAGAAATTGAGCACTTAGTGTTTGGCCAAAAGCCAAATAATGGATCTTCAACTAACAAATTCCTACCTTTCTCTAATAAGAATCAAACCCAGAAGAATAAGATAACCTTTCTCCAGGACTACCATCTTTTTTGCTACCTTTCAGCACAAAGTAATTTTTCAAGAATGAGGAGCAACTTCAAAAAAAAGAGTTCAGAATAGAAACACTGATTTTACAGTTTTGAACAAGAACCTTATCATTTGCGTTTCTCATGAATGTTTCATAGCTTGCCAATTTTCTGTTCCTCAGCAATGTACACCACCAGAAATCTTACCTCATTATGTGATTTCTAAATGGATTTTCCTTTTCTCCTCTATGCAGTATTGCCTCATAGCATGTGACTGATTTAGCAAAATACTTTAAAATTTGATGCAGGGCATTAAAATGTGGGTTATATTGACTCAGCAGAAACTCATTTCTTTTGTTACCTGATGCCTTGTGGCCATGCAAATTCCAGACTAAGAATCTGCCACATTTCAACAGCACCAGGGCACTGGGACTACCTGGGTGTTGAGCTGAAATAACAAATTAATTTCGAACCCTACAACTCCTTTTGACAATGTCCTCTGACCCCCAAAAGATGCAGCATAAAGTAGGGCTTTTATTTTACCTTGCTTGGTGCCATCCGGCACCCTGGGAAGGGATGAAACAAAGTGCCACATCAGGCAAAGTCTAAGCACATTTTATCTATATGCATAAAGCAACATTCAGGGAGAAAGGTAACTGATGCAAAGCACCTATTCCAACCTCTCCAGCTCACATAATCGTTTCATTCTGGCATTTATTGCTGGCAGAGTTAGCGATGACTTCTTCATTGCTAACTATATGCAACTCTGAAAATAATGATTCAGAAATGTGATTTTTTTTTTCAGTGTACCCACAAGGAAAAAATTAAAGTAGCACAATAAAACCTGCAAAAGCAGGCTGTTATGTTTTCTAGCTGTCCACAGAGAAAAGTAAAAATGATCTTTTTTTTTTGAGAAAAGTGCTTTTGAACAATCTTACAATATCTCACAACTTAATTTTGTTTCAAATTCCATCTCCCGAGAAAGTACCAATAAGAACTTAAAGAGAGTACAGTACAGATCATATTTCTGTCATGAAGAAAATTTCTAATATGTTTTCAAGGCTGTGGTGATTCTAGTTTTTGGAAAGAAATGGAACAATTACATTACATGGTGTTTTGGTGGTGGGTAACTGGAAAAGATTAATACTTTTGCCTTACAGTTAATGGAATTGTATACTCCACTTGCTTAAGAATACAGTAATACTATTGAATGCATTACTACTGTTTTGTGATAACTTCTGGAAACATGAGATTAATTGACAAAGCAGGAAAAGATTTCTCACTTTGAAACACCTCAGGGTGGATGAGGAAGTATCACAACATTTTGTAACTTCAGCAACTGATGTTATTTCTATGTAACAGAGCCTTCATGACCTTCCTGATGGCATTGTTCAGACTGTCGACAGTATAGATGTTTGTGGACACAAATGTGAAGGTACATCGCCTTACAGTGATGAGTCCTTTTTTTTTCCAGGCAATTGGCACAATTTACATCAGTTAATGAGCTACTAGGTAAGCTGTAGTCAATTTAGCAGATCACTGCAGATAGCCTCTTCCAGATAATTTAGCAGTTGACAAGACTTAAGGCCATCTAGAGTAGGTTATCATATAGAGAGGGGGAGCTTCGACGGTGTGGACTGTGCCATCGTGGGAGATGAGTGGGGGAGCCCGGAACACACAGAAGAGAAGGACAACTCTAAACCCGGGCAGACGGAGCTCGATCAGCCCTGTAAGGCCATTCATCTAAGAGAAGGTCACTCTAATTAAACCCATGTCCTGAGGACCTCGCTGCCACCGTCCAAGCTCGCTCGGCCCTGGCAGATGAACCTTAGGATTAAAGGGTGGGCTCAGTTCCGCGCATACCGTGTCTCACCTAAAAAATCCATCGTGCAGGCTCAAAGGCCTTACCCACATTTGCAAAGCCCTGTATCGACATCTTCTACAAATTCAGTCCACAAAGATCAAAAGACAAAGGCATATACACCTGCCTCCAAGGCCGTACCATGATGATCATTTTGGTATTTCACAGCCCCAGAAAGGACTTTGCTTTCGTGCTGGCTAAGAGGCCACCATTCAACAAAGACCTGTATGCCTGGCTCAGGGAAGGGAGGCACCAGTGTTCTAGTGAACTCAGGGGTGGATAAAGAGGATATGAGTCATAAAAAAATAGAATAATTTAGGTTGAAAGGGCCTTCAATAGGTCATTGGATTAACCCTCCACTTGAAGAAAGAACATCTTTGATGAGAGTGCTCAGAACTCATCCAGTCACACTCTGAATATCTCCAGGAGTGGAGATTTCACAGTATCTTTGGATAGCTTGTTCCAGAGTTTGACTATCCCCATGAGAAAATATTTTCTTCCTGTTATCTGATGGAAATATTTCTTTCTGCAACATGTGTCCCTTTCCTCTTGTCCTATCCCTGGGCACTTCTGAGAAGAGTCAGAGCAGAGTCCAAAAGAGAGAAAATTGATAGATCACTTTGAAATAAAGATTGTTTCTGATAAGATGCCTACGTATGTATATAGTAGTAGGCATTTTGAAGGCCAAGAGATAAAAATTTCCCTCAATTGTCAGGAAAACAGGCATGATGTCAATTCTGAATCTGAGCCGGTAAAAACATTTACGGTTCTAAGTCCACTAGGCATTATTACCATTCATTCTGCTCTGGCATTAAAAAAAACCCACTGTCATAAAACTTTTTCTCTGAAGTGCAAGAAACAGAGTTTTATTGCCGTCAAGGCCTGTACAGAGTTCACTTTCTGCCAAAGCAGACTCATCCGAGAGAAACTGCGGAGACTTAGAGCAGATGATAGATAGATATCAGAGCAGGAGAGAGAGAGAGACTAATTCAGACTCTGGCAATGGTTGTATAAGATCCAGCTCTCTGAAATGGTAGTGGATCTTTCTGAATGGAAGCAAACAAATTTCTCTCAAAAGGGGTGCATGTATGAGAAGGGGAAGCTTAAGGTGAAAATTCACAGCTTCTGTTTTTTCTCTTCAGGGTGGCCAGAAAATGAGGATGACTAGATAAATGTCTTCCTTATGTGGTATGTTCTCCTGGGTTTTGTGCTGTTCTGCTTACCACCATAGACTGAAACCAAGGAGATATCTACAGTATTTCACAGAATCACAGAATCATTTAGGTTGGAAAATACCTCTAAGATCATCAAGTCCAACATTTGACCAATCACCACCTCGTTGACCATGGCACTAGGTACCATGTCCAGTTGTTTCTTGAACACCTCCAGGGATGGTGACTCCACCGACTTCCTGGGAAGTCAGTTCCAATGCTAAACAACCCCTTCCATGAAGAAATTCTTCCTGATGTCCAACCTGAACCTCTGCTGATTCAGTTGGAGGCTATGTCCTCTCATCCTGTCACTCGTTACTTGTGAGAAGAGGCTGATGCCTACCTGGCTACAACCTCCTTTCAGATAGTTGTAGAGAGTGATAAGGTCACCCTTAGCCTGGTGACCAGCTAAATAACTCCAGCTCCCTCAGCCACTGTTCATACAATGTACTCTCTAGACCCTTCAACACAACACACATGATTCTGAATTTGTCTTGGTGTTTGGGAAGATGTCAAGACACACAACAATGCCTCCATAATCAAGTGTTTTGTGCATTTCTACCCTTCCAAGCCTGAGTAGCAATGCCCCATCAATGCCAGCCATGAAACCTGACACAGAAGCCCCTGAAGAGCATCAGAAGTGCTTGAGGTCCTGGGACCAGAAACAGAGCCTGCAGGGAAACACTATAGAAGGTTTGGGAAGGGAACCTTACATGTGCTGTGCCCTTGCTAGTGTCAGTGGGAACAAGATTGATCAGCGTGGCCTGATTGTGATCAGACAGACCAGCACAAACCAGGTAAATCATTAGGTGGCATTCTAAGAAGACAAGAATCCACTCCTAGAGGCATCCAATTATTTGGTCCCATAATAGGATTAATAGCTGTAATTGCCAGGAACAAAGACCACATGTGATTAAACATAAGCATGGTCTCTTCCACAGAGACTTCATATCTCCCATCATTTCACATAGCTGTGGGAAGAAAACAGGCTGCACTATAGGATCATGGATAGCTCTAGGTTTCTGTTCTGGCTTTCTTCAGAGGATGAGCATTTCCATAGTATGCACTGAAAGGCATCCAATAGCCCCTGATTTCTGTAGTCCTATGATTAGTTCTTTGAGGAGATTTGGCTATTATATATTGAAAGAAATTCCTGTCACCAGTGCTTGAATAGAATTTAACCCTTAAAACTGACTGAGCTATGAAGTTGCTTTCAGAAAGGCTATTGCAAAAGAAACGGTGTCCTTGAAAGCTGAAGAATTCTAAGAGCATTCTACTGACAATAGAATCAGAACTGTAGCAGAAAAAAAAAGAAAGAAGAAAACCAAAACAACTTATTCTATGGAAATCTTTACGAACAGAGACTCCCACACCTCCCCACACGTCAGACAGTATCATGCATACTCTGTTTTATGTACTCACAAACAGAGCATGAGAGATAGGTATGAAGCCAGTTTTATGGATCCTGTGAGAAAAAGAAAAATATGGTCTTTAGTGATAGCTACTGAAGGCATATATACCTCACAACAGGAATATAGCTCTGGTTTATCTCTTGAAAATGGAGCTGTTGAAGTCGATACTGGAAATACCTTTATTCTGAGTTATTTTTCTGCCTTGAAATTGTCAGTGAACAAATTTGCTTGTTAAAAATTCTTGAATGTTAATTTGTGTAGATACACCTCAGATATGGAATTAGTTGTAAACTCTTTTCTGGCAGGATTGACTCTTGTAGCCAGATTTCAGCTTTTGAATTGAACTGGGAGCCCTCTCATCCAGTGTGTAGCTGCGTGTGCAGGTCTTGAGAAGCTTTTAGTCTTCAGAGTGACCAATTTTAAGAAAGAGTAACAAAGGCCAGTCTTTGAGCATTGGGCACCTGCTAGATGGCAGAATTATCCCTGACAGATTGGCACACAAAGTTTTATTCATCCTGAAGGCTTGTCTACCCAAGAGAAGGTGAGCCTTTTATAGCAACTATTTGATTAGCTGTCATTGCTGACTAGCCAGAGCATCATATAAGAGATAACAAGTGCTCAGTGTTAATCAAACATCGTCAGTAGCACACCTTGAGAAATGACAGGCTTTATATAATATATGAAGTTGCAAAATTACATGTGCATTTTAATTCCTGTTGAGAAAATTAGCATTTGTGTTGACTGGACATTTTTCCAGAAGAAAATGTGACCTTCCTGTGACCTAGCAACAGGTAAAACATCTCATCATAAAATCACAAATGTACTGTGCATTGCTGGCCCAGTGCCTGTAAAGGAAGAAGAAACAAAACAGTCAAAGCAGAATTATAGAATTTATAGATGTGCTCACTTTGTATGAAAGGTTGTTATTCTAAATGTACTGAATTTGAGCGACCTGGTCTAGTGGGTGGTATACCTGCCCGTGGCAGGCGGTGTTGGAACTAGATGATTTTTAAGAACCCTTACAACCCAAACCATTCTATGATTTTAAATATCAGCCCTGGGAGAAAAAAAAAGTAGTACTACATCTATAAATTTATATATAAATGTCATGGCTTAAGTAGAAAATCATATAATCAATACAGAATGACCTGAGGCACTCAGATATGCCTCAAAAATGTCAACTCTCACAAAAACTCTGTGATATAGAGAAATACACTCTTATCTCTCTTTCATAGGGGGGCAATTGAGATCTCCAGAGTCAGGGGCCAGGATTCACCTTCCTGACCATCAGATCTTTGAGCACCATGTGACCAATGCAGAGACAGGCAGCTCCAAAATAGGAGTTGGTCTTTAAGTAAAAGGGACTTCCAGAGATGATGCTTTTGTTAAGCAATTCATTTAGGTCCTCATGAATTTCAACCTGAAAGGTTTTCCAAAGTGATAGGAGCATGATGGTCTTACAAACAGGAAAACACAGTTTTCCCAATCTCTAATACTTTATTTATTGTTGCTTCTTTCTAGAAAAAAAACAGATTTCTTTAGTTTACTCTTTTTTTTTCTTAATCATGTTTCTTATCCAAATACAAAGCAGAAAACTAGATTTAGCATTTAGTTCTCCTCTGTTATTACTGTATAGGCTATCTGCTGGAATTACTCGTGTAAGAGTAGAAAAATTATTTAAACATTTGCTATTACTAGTCTCTGACTTTTTCACAAAGCATTTGCTATGAAGGATTTGCTACTGGCTTCTTAGAGAAAATATACAGGTCCAGAAATGGTGTTTGGTTTTCAGCTGCCAGCTCTAAAGTAAACTTCTTCAAGGTGTTGGCTTGGAAGCAGCAATGGACTGGGACCTACCTCCAGTGCACTTCAGTTCTCAAATCTGCATTTCAGACCTGCAATCGATGCATTTCTGTTTCTTCTAACAAGAAGGCCACATATGCTAAGACTGGGTACAGTTATGTTGACCATCTCTCCATGCACAGCAGGATCCCCTGGAGTCACCTTTTCAGACATCCCTGAAACATGCACATGCCATCATCAGCATTTTAAATGTGTTTCACACTATAATAGAATAATTCAGGTTAGAAGGAACAAGGAAGAGTGATGTTTCTCAAAGGCTTTTTCTTTCATAGATTTTTGGAAAGAGATCCTATAATAGCAGGGGAAGGGCCTACCCCAGTGTCCCTTTAGACACAATATGAACCACTCACCAGTGCAACCACTTGGCAAAGGGCCTCTGGATGAGTGTTTTTCACTGGACCTCTGGACAAGTGTTTTTCACTGTTGGCAAGGAATTGTCTTGGAGCAATTTAGTTCCCTTTCTTCTTCTATTAGGAGTAATTGCAGTGGGAGCACAGAAGCAGGAACCTCAGGTTCCACCTAAACTCCCATTCAGAGCATAGGCTTTAAACCTAACAAAAAAAATGATGGAAGGGGCATTAAACTTAATTTGCAGCACAAAAGAGCCTTCCAGGAATTTGCAATAAAACACAAAATGCCTTAGTTGCAGGGTTTCTTATGCAACAGGGAGGTAAAATGGAAGTGGAATTACCTTATTCTCTTCAATAATGAAGGGTCTAAGCGTGGGCGTAAAATTGTGCTGCACTGCCCCATTCCCCCTTTTACAAAATCCAGGTTTGTTGCTTTGATACTGTTTGTGTGAGAGTAGATTCTTCCGCTTTTTATTTTATCTTTTTAAAACATATTTTCCTGATGAAGTACTGAGAACTGTGCATTAGAAACTGAAGTTCCCAGAGGACAAGGAGATCACAGAGTAATACATCCACAAACATATCTAACTTCTGTAAAAGGCAAGAGATTTAATATGTTTTGTGGGTTAAGAAACAAACAAGCATTCATAATCTGTGTAAATCATACTGCTTTCTAAAGGATTGATCCAAAATTCACAGACATCAGTGAAGCCTTTCCACCCAATTAGTCTAACTTAGAAATCAAGAGTTAGTGTTATTATTCCTAAAATAATAGAAATAATTTGAAATAACTAAAATGAGTGATCGAAAACTGTTATGAATAATTTTGAAATAATTAGAAATATTAGGCATAATACAAATATTCCAATTATTTTATTATATTATGAATAGTATAATTGCTCCTAAGATAACAGATTTCCTAAACCACAGGAGATATATATAGATATATAGATATAATACTCCCTAAATAAGATGATATCTATAATCATTAATTATAGCCAAATGTAACCAGCTATAAACCTCTTCAAATCCTTTTCAGTCTTGTTAGGAATTCTTCCCTGCTGGTGCAAATTATGGCCTGTTTTGGGGGTAATTTTGTGGTTCACCAACTCATTTCATCTAGGCAATTCAACAGCCATCAAAAGCAGCAACATCTGAATGAAGCACATAATCCTCAAGTGAAAAGCAACACATGCCATTTTCAACCTCCTTAGCCATCTGGTCTCTCATCACCAGATTATTTTTAATATTCACAGACCACAGTAATAAAAACTGCTTGGGGAATAGAGAAAAAGGTAATTAATTATCATGACCCGAACTACTTTTTTGCTGCATGGAGGACAGTGATTGTTTAATTAACATTTTGCTTGATGGTTCTGAAAGGCTGGAGGGATTATTATCTGGACTTAATTACCAACATTTCATAAAGCACTACATACTCCAATCATAAGTGTTTACAAATTGATGAACAAATGCAATACCTTTGTCTGGTGTATACGGTTTGTTACTTCTAATTAGGTGTTCCTTGAAAAAGAACGCCAAAACAAAGCTTAGGATGGTAATGACACAGTGGGCACTCACAAGGATCGGCATAATTGCCTCTCTAAAACCAAAATGACAGGGCAATGTGCCGTTTTCTGCTCCTCTGGAACCAGCACATGCAAGGCGAGCGCTCCCTCAGATGCCTAGATGGGAGCAAAGCATGATCATATGCACATGTGTGTGTGTGTGTGTGTTTGTGTGTGTGTGTGTGTGTGTGTGTGTGTGCAGATCACACGTGCTGCAGAATATCAGGTCAAAACATCACAGGGCTGCTGAAACTGCAGGTCATGGGTGCAGTCTTGTTCTGGGAGGTCACCAGAGGGAAAAGTCGAAGGTTGGACCTGAACCAGAAGTGACTACCACAGATGAAGCAGTAGTCACCAAGGGGATATGAACATCCAGGGCCAGACAGATCACTGAAATACCTCCTGCTGGGGCTCTTGGCCGTTCCTGGACACGCACTACCTGGATCTCATCTGGCAAAAATCTTTGCAAGCCTTTGCACTTAGAGCCAACCATCACATGAGGAAAAGTGACACTTGTGCTGATGCACAACCCAGGTTAGCGCTTCCTTACAGGCCAGAATGTGTGTGTGCATGAAGGCAAGAAGAGGAAGGGGCGGATGTAGTAGCTCAGTGAAAAGCCACGGCACAGAGTCTGGAGAGGGCTGTCCTGAAATACCTCTGGTGCCCTGGTCAGCATATTGAACTCAACCAAGATCTCATCTTTAGGGCCTGAGTTGGTTTCAGGACAGGATCTGGGCACCATGATCATCTCCCTTTACCAGAGCTCCCCAGAGGTACAAAGCAGGAGGCAGCTACTCTACTCACAGCAAGCCCTGTGAACGCAAGGGGAGTTTTCTTCTGCTTCAGACTCCTCTCCATCTCCTGGAAGGCTCAAGTCTCTCCTCCAGATCTTTCTCTCAACAGGACACCTTATCCTTATCCTCCAGGCCATGGCAGAGGTGAACTGCCCCTTGCAGAGAGTGTATCATGCTGCACAGACAGCAGTCTCCATCCTTGGAACACTAATTGAGCCCTTGCTGGATGGTTACAGCACACAGCCAGCAGTGCCACACTGCTGTGAGGGACACTCAGAGAGTGAGGGGCCAGATTGACAACTTTAGGGTGTGATCCTTAGAGGGGCAGATGAGAGAGAACAAGCTACAGTAGCCGGTGGGTGCTAAGATCAGAGAAGGCACCCAACCTATGGGATGTGCTCTGGCAGCCTATGGTGAGCTGCTTAGAAGGTGTATGGGTTCAACTGCATTGTCAGGAGCATGGCTACCATGGACACACGTACCTCCCAGCCAAGACCACACTCCAACTGACTGTTTGCATCCAAGCAAGATCCCAGAAATTTGGAGCCAAAGCCTGCACAGTGGAGCTGACTGTCCCTGACAGCCATCACATCGACACCATAGATCCCCCATGTTGCCACCTCCTCTTCTCCTGGGCTCCTAGAATTCAGCAGCCCTCCTTGCTCCCAGCAGACACTGCACACAGCTGCCACTGTTTGCACAGGCTCTGCCACACCTCAGGCTCTGCCTTGCTCTTCAGAGACAGATGGGGAGAAGGGGAGGAAGGGTGGCTGTCCTCACTGGTCTCTTTCAAAATACTTTGGTAATTTTGGGGGCAAGAACAGCCTGCAGGAGGCAAATCTGAAGTCAGATGTGTTTCTTAATGAACTCTTCCATGGCCTTAGTAAGGCACTTCTGGGAAGAACTGATTAGACATAGTAACTCAATTTCAAATACTAAGATTAGACAATGATCTAAAGATAGCTATAGTTACACGGCTCTGTGGCACATCAAAGTTAAGTAAGGCAGAAAGGATATTTTTGTTAAAAATCAATATTATGACAAAGAAGTTAACCACAAGGAGACTGACAAGAAGCTGTACAGCCCTAGGGTGCAGTGAAGTGGTTAGTAATCTGATTCCCTTCAGGGGGAAGGGAATAAAATGATTAAATGATCTTTGAAAATAATAAGATCTATGGTCTGAATTCCTAGAATAATGTGATTAATACTTTTCCTTATTTATTATTAATATCCTCCCTGTCCTTCCCCACCCCCCCAAAATAGATATTTTAAGCTGAAGAATATAAAACGGAGGTTAAGAGAGTACACCTGAAGGAGGGAAG
>NW_020897695.1:77568-174919 GCF_003984885.1 Neopelma chrysocephalum | reverse complement strand
GGAAGGGAAGGGAAGGGAAGGGAAGGGAAGGGAAGGGAAGGGAAGGGGAAAGAGGAAAGGGAAAGAGGAAAGAGGAAAGAGGAAGAAGGAAAGAAAGAAAGAAAAAGAAAGAAAAAGAAAGAAAGAAAAAGAAAGAAAGAAAAAGAAAGAAAGAAAGAAAAAGAAAGAAAGAAAAAGAAAGAAAGAAAGAAAAAGAAAGAAAGAAAGAGAGAAAGAAGAAAGAAAGAAAGAAAGACTTGTGAATTGCAGAGCTGCTGAAAGCAGGCCACTCCTAGTTTTTCTCCAAAACTCCTGAATATTGCTCTCATTGCTTTCTGCTGCCAGACAAAGCCTCCTCTCTTGCACCTGGAGTAGGAGGGAGAATGGGAGCAGTTGCCTGCTAACCCTAAAGCAAGCAAGAGAAGAAGCAAGATTACAAGACCAAACAGAAGCAAAACTATAAGCCCCTTAAATGCCAATAAAATAACATTTACATGCATGCAAGTGTGTGTGTGTCTGTATACAGATATAGGTGTATATACAACACATGCTTGCACATCTGTACGTGTACACACTGAACACAGCTAAATGATTGGTATTGGAGGTACAGTTCTGATGTCATAGATTGCTACACAGTTCTATATATGGTCAGGTTATGTGATCACCCTAAGGTTCATGGTTTTCCTTACCACCCGTTAAGAAATACAGCTTCCTCTAGAATGAGATTTCTGGTTTTGTAAACAGTCTTTCTGATGCCCCTTTCTGATAGTACGACTAATGGCTTCATTAGTACAAATAAGCCTTGATTTCTTTTTATTATGCTCTGATCAATATGTGGTCATCTGTGTTTGCAGTCTTCTGGCCTGGTTTCATCTTGTGTTTGTTCACTGTAGGGGAAGGGATATATGTAAATATGTGCATATAATCCCTTCTTCACTATGGGGTTTTGATACCTGTTTACAGCAATGGTAAAGGTAGCTATCAAGCCTATTTACTTAGATTCATTCAATTATCTTCAGACTACTACACATCTGACAACCCCAGCTGCTGCAAACCCCTCTCTGTTTATTTTGGTTGGGGGGTTTTTTGTTTGTTTTTGTTTGTTTGTTTGTTTTTGGGGGTTGTTTGTTTGTTGTTTGAGGGTTTTTTTGTGGAAAATTTATACAACTTGACAAGAACAAATCCTTCCAGAATGGCTTTGTTCTAGTCAGAAAGGAGTGACTTGGTTTACAGGCAGCTGAACAATTGCTGCACGCTAAGAACATCAGTGGATCCTTTGGGCACGTTCAGACCCACACAAGGTATCTGGGAGGCTGCCATGCATTTCCCATGGCCTACAGGCACAAACGCGCAGTCTGGCCTTTTCTGCAGGGGATCTGAAATGCTGCGAGTCCACACCCTGCTTTACCTCACAGCACCGTGATCGTCTGTCCCTCCCCTTACCACGAGATCAGCTTAAACAGCATAACTGTGGAAGCAGCTTGCCCCAGTCGATCAAGGACACTGGAGAATCCATTTTATATAGAGACAGAGTTACTTGATCGTGCTATCAGCACACACCCAGATTTCAGTAGATATAATTAGTGATTTGTGGATAGATTTGATTGAAATTGTGCCAATTTAGGTTTAGGTCAAATATTCATGGTTGGGACTAAGAGTGCCTTAAATAAAACAGAGATTGTCTACAGAGGAGACTGCAGCAAGGTAACTAAATCAGACCCAAGTCACACATGGAGGCTTGTTTAACTGAGTGAAACTGAGCTGTAAAGCTGACGTTAGGCTGTGATTCACACTCACTTTATCAAAAAAATTTTGCCTTTTAGGTTGTTACTTTAGTTTTCTTTTCTTCCAATTTTATCTTCTATCTTCCTATTTTTTCCGTCCTTTGCAGCATTTTCCCTTCAGTGGCTCACTGGTGGCAGAAGTGCTGTGCCAATTATAATAATGGCCCATCTTCGCGAACGAAGATTTGGGGAAAGGTCTTTTACCTTTCCAGCCTGCGCAATGGATTTTTTTAGGTGAGACACAGCCTGCGCTGAACTGAGCCCACCCTTTAATCCTAAGGTTCATCTGCCGGGGCCAAGCAAGCTTGGACAATGGCAGTGAGGTCCTCAGGACGTAGGTTTGTTTAGAGTGTCCTTCTCATAGATGGATGGCCTCACAGGGCTAACGGGTTCCATCTGCCCGGGAGGGACTGGGAATCGAACCCGGGTTGCAGCGGTGAGAGTCCCGCATGCTAACCACTAGGCCACCAGGGGTCCCTGCTGTGCCAATTATCTAATAAAATTCTGGCAGAAATTCAATCACACTCAATATGCATGACATTATAAAAAATATCTGAATTGAAAAGTGAGGAATCTGGTTATCCCAATAACAATAAAATATTAGACTTTCTTTTTTTGACACTCTCTTCTTTAGAAAGGAGTGGGAAAGGCGATGAAGGTGATTTGGGTAAATGCAATTATCCAAATACATTTATAAAAGACAGATCTTTTTCTCCCCATCACCCACCTCCTGTAAAACAGCATACCTTGAGCTCAGCTTGTCAGTACCCAGAGAGTCACTGCTGACAGTGCAGATTACAGCTGTGGAACCCAAAACTGTTTTAAAGAGTTCTACTCAAAGAACTAAAACTGCTGGTATAACTCACTACTAGGTGCCTGACATACAGTGGTGAAGAGGAGACAACCCAAAGTTTACAGGTAGCTGAGTTTGTGATGTGATGGGCACCAGAGGGAAGGTGGGGTTTGTTCCAGAAAACACTGCATACTCAAGTATTCATTCAGAGATTGTTATTTGTACTTACAGAATATTTCAAGTACAAACATAGCTTAAATAGACAAAAAGTGTATGTCAAAACAGTGCAACTACCAGCCATCACAGCTTTCTGATGCTAAAGAGGTCTTTGCCTGTCCCTGTCCAGCTCTGGGTGAACCTGAGTGCGGGACTGCCCAGAAAGAACCCTGTCTGGGGCCAATCAGGGAAGAGCAAACCCTTCTCCACCCCTCTGACATCCTTATCGCACCACACCTGGCAAAGCATGTGGCCCCAGACAAGAAGCAGGCAGTTTTGTGGGCAGCCGAAATACATGTGGTGCTCATGAATGCTGATAGTCCACCTGGTGCAGTGGAGGGGCTCCCCACTTGCTTGTGGCACAGCTCTAGCATGGGGACTGACAGAAACTTCTCTGCAAAGTGTAAAGCTGTTAAGAAAATGTCAGAAAAAGACAGCTCAGTGACCACATTTTTTAATCTTAACTGGCAAATGAAAAGAAATATTAATTGTCTGTTTATGTCATCTCCTCCCACAGCTGACTGATGCAGAATACAGCTTAAAGTGGCATTAAAATGTAAGGTGGGTGTTATAATTTGCCTGAAGTACTTTAGCAGGTTTTAGGTTTTGTTCCAGAAACTGTCTAAAGATTGCCATTCTACCCGTGTCCTTGTAAGTCACCTACATCCCCTGCCATTCAGTATGGGAGTGTACAGCCCCGTGATTTACGCAGCACTTCCAGCAATGACAGTGCTGAGTACATGATGTTCATAGTTTTGCATAAAAAAGCATATCAGAGGTGGGCAAGTATCAGTCTGTTACTCTGCAAACCCCAGAGCCAAATTCTCCCTCGGTTTGATCAATGCTTCCCACCCACACCCTGCTTTCACCTCTGTGGTAGCCATGCATAAGCAGTGATGCTCAGGTTGCAGAGGCTGGTGCCCACCATGCCTTTCTGGAAGTAGATTTCCAAATTCCTATTTAAAAACACAGGAACTTGATTGATATTCCTTAAAGAGTCATGTTTCTGGCCTCTTGGCTTAACCTGATTAGTAGAAACACAGCATCTTGCTGCTTTTTCACCAGCACTAATGGGTTCTTTGCAGAATCAAAACAGCTCTTCAAAACCCAGGGATGACTGTGCCTCCTCCTGCAGCACTGAGATGCTCTGGCTGAGTGCCCCAAACCTTCCCATGCTGTGGGGAGTGAGGAAGGTACAAAAGAGCAGCTTGCAGCAAACCAAACGCAAGAGTGATCTTTTCCCATCCACGAATCACCAGTCCTGCCAGTGCTCACACAAAGGAAACAGCTGCAGCCACAAATCAGGCAACTTAATAGGTCATTGCACTCTGCAAGTATTTCCCTTCGAGCTTTTCTCTAAACAATACAGAAAAAGGTCTGATCACATTCCCTTCATTAAGGGGCATAAACGAAGTGAGTTAATCTGCCAAAATATGCCATCCACTCACTGGGCAATGAGGTGTAACATCCAGATCCTGTTAACATCACTTACAGTAATATCACCACCAAAAATATTCAAGTTTGTGAACTGACTGGTTTTTACAGGCAGACAGCAGGTAATGGGGGGATTTGCAAAAATCCTACTTCATGCGAGTGTGAAGTCTATAAGATCTAATTATCTCAGTGGCAATAGATTCACCACACTGTAGCCAGAAATGAGGGAGTGTTCCCCCTAAGGATCACCTGGGGCTACCCAGTGCAGTGCTGATTAGTGGTGCTGTGCCACCTGAACCAGCACTGATGGGCTTCATCTGTTATATCCACCCTGAAGTTGTGTAAAATTTACTTTCAGCTCCCTACTAGGCTGCCTTTCACCATTTCACTGCTGGGCTGGGACCCATATTGGCTTTGACAGTTCCCTGGCAAGTGAGCCTCAAGACTGTGGTCTGCCTTCAAGCAATTCGCACTCCAGGAAATGTTGCATCATCCCCTTGTTTAATAGAATCATAGAATGGATAGGATTGGAAGGGACTTTAAAGATCATCTAGTTCCAAACCTCCTGCCACAGGCAAAAGCACTTTCCACTAGACCAGGTTGCTCAAAGATCCATCCAGTCTGGCCTTGAACACTTCCAGAGATGGGATATCCTCAACTTCTCTGGGCAACCTGTTCCAGCATCTCACCAACTTCACAGATCTTTCCAACATCTAATTCAAACCTACTCTCTTTCAGTGTAAAGCCATTACCCCTTCTCCTATCCCTACATGCTCTTGTAAAAAGTCCAGTTCCAGCTCTCATGTAGGCCCTCTTTAGGTAGTGGAAGATGCTACAAGATGTCCCTGGAGCCTTCTATTCTTCGGGCTGAACAACGCTATCTCTCTCAGTCTGTCCTCATAGGAGAGGTGCTCCAGCCCTCTGATCATCTTCATGGCCTCCTCTGGTAGGTTGACCCTGGCTGGATGACACCCACCAAAACCCCTCTATCACTCCCCTTCTCAGCTGGACAGGGGAGAGAAAATATAACAAAGGTTCATGAGTTGGGATAAGGTCCATGAGAGATCACTCACCAAATACTGTCATGGGCAAAACAGACTCAAATTGGGGATATTAATTGAATTTGTTACTAACAAAATCAGAGCAGGATAATGAGAAGTAAAATGAATCTTAAAAACACCATCCACTCCCCTCCTTCCCGAGCTCTACCTCCTCCCCCCCAGTGGTGCAGGGAGAGAGGGAATGGGGGTTATGGTCAGTTCATCACATGTTGTTCCTGCTGCTGCTCAGGGAGAAGAGTTCTTCCCATGCTCCAAAGCTGGGTCCCTCCCATGGCAGACAGTCCTCCGTGAACTTCTCCAACATGAGTTCATCCCACGGGCAACGTCTCTCCATGAACTGTTGCAACATGGATTCCTCCTCCAAGGGGTGCAGTTCTTCAGGTACAGTCTTCTCCAGCATGGGTCCCCCACAGGGCCACAAGTCCTACCAGGACATCCATTACAGCCTGGAGAGAGGTCAGTTTTATGCTTTATTTCTTCTCCTGAGCTGTGGTTTTAGAACTGGCACTTACTAGAGCAGAGATAGGAAGAAAGCCGGACCATTTACAGACAGCATACATGGTATTAACGAAACTGCTTACCTAGACAGAGATAGGAATTGCCACAGTGACACTTAAAAATGGTCAGCTGAACTTAGTTCTATGTCTCTAATAGCGTTCTATGCTAGATGGATTAAGAAAGAGGCATAAAAAACTTGAGGTGTGTCAATATGTTTTCATTTAGTCAACTCATTGAATGATCCCACTGGGAATTTATTTTTTATTTTATTGCACAAAATTATTTTAGTTAGCAAACAGTAACATAAGCCAAAAAAAAGCACAAAAATCCCTCTATTTTTCATACCATATTCTTAGCATACAACCCAGCCATATGGGATCCACAGAAGAAAGAAATGCTTCTTTCAGAGGACATATATTGATTATTTGGGATGCTTTACCTTTACTTTTGTGTTTTTCACTACATCTTTTCTGGTGATATTTACTTTGCACTCTAGGCAAGGATAGTTCAAAAAATCAGGGGAACCAAGGTGTGAGAACAAAAGTTGGTATCACCATTACTGACAAACTACATGGATTCAGCAGCAGCCCCAGTTTGGACACCAAATATCTGGGTTTGGCCAGCTGAGCTGTCTTGGTGAGGTGTGTACAGTTTTCTCTTGTGCTAGCATGGATTTGACACAGAAAGAATTCCGGGGCCCTTTGTTTGCAGCTGACCAAAAACATAAAAAGAGAAGGGGGAAGAAAGCAGAATATGTCTTCTAGCATAGCACCCAAAGATCATGAATCAGCTCTCTTTTCCCTCTTTCCCCATTCACTACATGGAATTAAACCCTAAGCTATTTTAGCAAGTAACAGGCCAGGTCTTTTTATAAGCCTCTCCTGCCTGAGCATCCAGGTGTGCATTTCACAGTTTCTTTCACGTGCAGCTAGAAACATCCTTGCTGAGAAAGGAAGATGAAATGACTAATCGGCAGGTACGTGCTTCTGTTCCCATGATTTTCATAAATCCACATGAATGTAGATACTGGTGTTACCTGGGGGCTTATGGCCCAATAAAAGTGCACAGGAGGAAGAAGAATATGGGGAAAAAGAGCAGGGAAGTGGCTGATACCTGTTGCTGTCCCTCAGACTTGGCAGTGGCTCAGTGGCTGCTTGAGGATAAAACCCAAGTTCACGTTTAGTCTGATTTCATCTTTGATATTTCCTGACTCTCTTTCAATAACATGTTCCCCTTTTGAGTTTACACAGCCAAAAAGATGTGTGTTCCCCAAAAATCATGGGACATAATGGTTTCTTAGAATAATCTTTTACTTCTCCCTAAGCACCAGTGGGTTTTTGCTCAAAAGGTTTCCATGGCCAGCACAGCTGCTGGGCAGAGACGGGTCATGTGTTGTATTATAGCTCAGAGGACCTTTGCCAGCCCCCACCAGAATCTTCATTATGAATTTCAAAGTCTTGCTAGCAGCCTACATTAATCAGTTATCCCTGTACATTTCTGGTGCCAGCTGCCTGAAATGTGCAATTCCCACAGGGAGACTAAGCCAAAGTCTTGCTAAAACAGTAATGTGGTCACCTTACCCAGTACAGCAGTGAGCTGATTCTCTGTTATGTCTGGCAACCATCACAATTCAGCATTCACCTTATGAGTCACTTCTCCCCATAATGAAAAGAGGAAAACACAGGTTCCTAATTGCTCTTTGATACACACCACATAGATCTCCATTCACCCAAGATTTATGTTAAAATCTTCTACAACTACTTTAAAAAAATCCTGATATTTCCAAATAACAAATTTTCTGTCTGATTTAGCTTTGCCCCACATTATCTAATTAGATCACCAAATGGAAATTGTCATTCTACTGCAAGTTTAACAGAGATGTCTGAGCAGAGCTCTCAAAGGAGAGGTACAGCTTGGAGGGGGTCACAGTACCAGGGAAAAGCTCACCCTATTGCATTGTATGTAGAGTAAGGTACTTCAAGTTTAAAAGAACATGGCTTTAGCATAGAAGCTTGCATGGCTGGCAAAATCAATGCTCCCTACTTCTAAGTTACATTAAAAGAGGTAAAAAAGCGCAATAAAAATACACATTTTCCATATAAAGACTGGTTTCTTTGTTGGCAGCCGTGTGACTATGAACAGGGAAGGCAGAGTGCAGGGTAAATGCAATCAATGCCCGTGAGCCAGAGTCGCTTGGATAATAGCTATCCAGCTGGTGAAGAAATTAGAAACATCAATCTAAGGTACCTTAACTACATTTTAAAGCAGAAATATACCTGTAGACCATCAGGTACACTTCAAGAGGAAGGGCCTCTATTTTTGCATGTTTGGTTGTTGTGCTGTAGGATAGCAGACATTTCTCTGTGCAACTTGGCCTGGGGACAGCCAATATGCCTTTGAAAACTTTGAAGTTTGGGGTTGGTTCTCTGTGAAATGATATAAAGCACAAAAAGAGTGTTAACAGTCGAAGGAAAGAAGGAGGGTGGCATGGAGAGAAGCAACATTAACTGAGAGCTTGGAGTAACAGAAAGAAACATGCTTTAGAAAATTTAAATATAGCAGCACATTGTCTCAGCCCATTCCCTTGATAGAACATTAGGTTGAACCTCTTTTTTGTTGCAGGTGGTTTTCAGGAGGGTAGGCTTTGTTGTTTGTTGTTTTTTTTAAAGAAGCTGGTAAAACAGAACTGATAAATGAAATGAAAAATAATTTCTTCCAACTTAAATGCAGCCTATTATTAATACCCAGGTCTGACTCACGGTACAGGAAATATATTTTAATCCTCTCAGGCTATTGTGACAGTCACGATGAGCACTGAAGCACAGACACTGACGTGGGCTGAGCTGCAGTGGACCCGCGTACCACCATTCATTCACCTATGGAGAAATGTAAAATGTACTGCTGGCTAAGATAGGTAAGGCAGCCAATTTAAGACATGGTTTTAAGCAGTTCTAAATGCATTTCATCTTTTAAAAGCAGATCTGAGTTAAGGCTCTGGTGTAGCAACAAAAAGCTTAACGTCAAAAGTCAATGATTTTCTGCCATTTCTGATTGTTGATTTGAGAGCAGTCAACAACTGATGTCAAAGTTTAAATGTTTCAGATGAATGCATTAAAAGCAAGTCAACATTTCTGATTGATCTGATTATTTAACTTTAACTCTTCCTCCTTAGAAAAAGCTGACCGTACCAAAAAGTGTCCAAACCTCTGGACTATTCAATTAATAAAGTTTGTTTCCTGGTTTAGATGACTTAATTAGAATCCACCTTCAAGGTTTATAATGCAATGAAACAAGTACTGGAGCTAATGTTTAAAAAATAGACTCTGTGTCACTACTGATGGAACAGGATTTGTAAAAGGGCATGTGGAAAGACAGTATTTCCAGCTGACTTCAGTGGGAAGATAACTGAACCAGAGTAATCATCAGAAACACAGCAATATGAATGAATGGGTATAGTCAAGAAAATCATCCCTGGCAGAATAGTTTGGATCATAAATGCAGAATAACATCAAATTGCAGTCCTTCTTTTCTTCCATATAAAAGAAAGCAAAACAAGAACAGAAAGTAAAAAGATGCTTTTCAAAGGAAAGATGCTTAAAAATGGGAAGAAATTCATTATTGTGAGGATGATGAGAAAGTGGAACAGGTTGCCCAGAGAAGTGGTGGATGTCCCATCCCTGGAAGTGTTCAAGGCCAGAGTGGATCGGTCTTTGAGCAATCTTGTCTAGTGGAAGGTGTCTCTGCCCAGGGCAGGGGCGTTGGAACGAGATGATCTTTAAGGTCCCTTCCATCCCAAACCTTTCTATGACTCTGAGAAAACAGAACACAGGAACATGTGGAAAAACAAATAAGAAAGCTCTACTGAAGAGCCAGTCACTTACTTAGCACAGAGTCTCCTAAACCCTCATTCTTATTTGATACTAACATATTTATTTGACAAAGAGCATTTCACACTCTTGTACCTCTGGGAGTGTCCTGGTTAGAACGGCTGGGACCAATTCATCACTGGATGGGTGTAACCCAAAACTGTGTATTCTATAGCCTTCCATGCCATTTCCCAGAAACTGTTGTCAGTAGAGGCCTGCGAGGTGGGAAGATGTTCCTGTCCTCATACCCTTTTATGGAATTCCCCGCTCTGATACCCTTTTATGGAATTCCCCTCTCTGAGGGAGGGACTGAGCATCCTCATGCCCTTTTATGGAATTCCCCGCTCTGAGGGAGGGACTGAGCACTCCCGCCTGAACTGGAGAATATATAAACTGGGAGTTTCGGAACCTTGGCACCACTCGTGGGATCCAGAGTAAGACTGCAGACCACCGTTCTCAACCAGACTGCAGCTCACCACTCTCAACCAGACTGAGACCACCACCCTCAACTGGACTGCAATCACCACTTTCTGACCAGACTGCAGCAGCTCTCCCACCAGCAGGTTTTTCCCCTCTCCCTTTACTTTGGACTCGGGGGGGGCCAAGGAACACCACTTTTGTTCATGCCCCAGGGTGCTGGGTTATACATTTGGGGTTTGCGGGTTAAAACCAATTGTCTGTCTGTATAATTGTACTTATTGTATTATTTTAATAAATTGTTATTCTGACTTATAATCTCTCTTTTGAGTTGAGTTCATTTCCCCTGCTGGTTAACTTTTAAACCAGCATAGAGAGGCAGCCAATTTCCATCTTACCGGGAAAGCTGTCATGGCTGTGTTCGGCATTAGTCACTGTCCACTCTATCTGCAAGGGCACCCCACGACTCTCCTGCTTCCATCAGTTCTACTCTTTCAAAGGTGGAATGACTCCAGACACATTTCCACACAACTTAGACACCTTGAGACTCACACCTGTAAGGCAGAGACATGGACAGCCTCGGCAGCCCACAGCCCAGGATCTTCTATCCAGTGCACGGGAAAATGAGATAAAGAAAGAAGCCTTAAATCTTCTGAGCTGACCACCACTCTGTGTGAGAGTTTGTAATGTGGATCCTAAATCCACAAAGCTTAATGTGAATTTAGGTGCAATCCTATGGCTCAAGGTGGCCCATGGTATTTTCCCATGCATTTAAGTAGTCAGGGCTCATTAGGAATTAGATAATGTGTTTTAAAAATCCCACTGCTCCTCCATCTGCATGACTGGGCATCTAGCAAATCTAGGACACAAAATAAGCCTGTCATCACACACCATACACTAACCTTTCTAAAATGCAGATCCAACCTTGCCTTTAACAAACCTCTAAAAAAATTGACCACAGATCTAAACAACTAGCCATAATAATCTCAGAACAGGATAAAAATCATGCACAACAGTTATCTCCAGCCAGTTTCTCCCATTCAGAGTATACCCAGTTTCCACCACAGTCTAGTAGCAGCACCCTCAGTAATCAGCATCAATAGCCTGGCCCCAGGCTGAAGTTAAAGTGAGTGGTTGGCTCACTCTGTACCCTCATAACCAGATTGGCCTAGGGTACGCTTAAAATCTTGAATTTAATAAGAGTTTAGAGGGAGTTCATGTTGTGCAGCAAGTGCAAGACTGGAGCTGGGTGTTCATTACAAGCAGGTGGGAGCTGCTTGTAGATATGTGCTAAATATAGCTTGGAAGGTCTCTGGGCCTGGCAAAGACTAGGTCATTAGAGACAAGCAAATAACCTAGATAAGGGATATCTTGGCAAACACCCATATTAACTGGAAACAAGGTAATGTTGCACTACCTGTTTTATAGCACATGCTTAATTGCTATAATCGAAGAGTCTATAGGGGCAAGGTTGCAGGTGCTGTAGGACTATAACCTACTTACCATTTTATTTATGAGCACGAGTTTCCTTCCAGTTTCTTTCTTTGCTCATGGATGGAATATTTCTGTAGTCTAGGCTTATTTTTTTATTATGGTCTCACAGACTGGAGCACAATGAGCCCCATATCTGGAGTCTCCAGGTGCTGCTGTAATACAGATAAATAAATGACTGATAACAATACAGCCAGATAAATAAAATACACCGATCTGATATGAATTACTGCATTAGTTAGGCGACTTCCACTCAGTAGCACTTTCTTACTCAGTGTACTAACCCACCAAAACAAAGCAAGAGTATTTTAAAGTTTTCATTACTGTATGTTAAATTATTAATTGATAATTTTTAACAGGAAACCATTAATAAATATTAAACAGCCAGATCTGACATAATGTCAGATTGTGATGTGATAATCCAGTATTTGTGAATTATTGACTGGAAGCCAGAAACTGATTTATAAAGCTGGGGCTCCTGAGAACTATCCCAGGCTCATAAGCTGTCCCCAGGTGATAAATTTGGATTTAGTTTTCTGTACAGAAGCTCTTTTTTCTTTTCTTTACTCGACTCAGTCCTAGTCAGGCCACACCTGGAATACTGTCTTCAGTTTTGGTACATGCTATCAAAAAAAAGATGTGGACATGCTGGACACAAAGGAAAGGCTGAGACAACAGGGTTGATTCAGCCTTGAGAAAAGGAGGCTTTGGAGGACCTTATCATCGTGTTCCAGAATTTAAAGTGTGGCTAGTGAGAAGATGGAGTTCCTTTTTACAAGGAGTCACAAGGAAAAGATGGAGGGTAATGGGTACAAGTTACTCTTTCAGAGATTCCAATTGGACATGAGAGGAAAGATTTTCAGAATAAGAATCAGCCACTCATTTTTCACAATGAGAAGAATCTCCCCAGAGAAGTGGGAGATTCCTCAATGTGGGACACTTATGAGATTCAGCTGGACAGGTTGCTGGGCCATCTTGTCTATATACGCTTTTACCAAGAAACGCTGGACCACGTGACCCTTGAGGTTCCCTTCCAACCTGGTATTCCATGATTCTGTGATTGATTCTGCTGGATTTTGATTTTAAATGTTCGTTGACTTTTAGTGGCTAGTGGTCATCAGGTGATAACAAGCATGGCAGTGGGAAAAAAGATCCCGTGTTGGATTTACACAGGCACTTCTGAAGGTCATGTGGCCATGCAAGTGCATGTGCAATCCCACAGGAAACACAGAGTAATAGTCAGTTCAGCTTAAAAATACCTCTCCCACATGTGCTGAGTGCTGCTGGGCACCCTCTCTTAAGCACCAGGGTAAGGGGGCAGCAGAGCATCGGGAGGTGGCACAAACCACTATGGAAAACATTTGATGCTGCAGCTAAAACTTGGTATTTATTTGCCATCTACCGAGTAAATCCCATCTCACTCTGACACACTGCGATGTGTTGGAGCAGCACTGCCCACCCTGTACCATGATGGAGGGTCTTTTGATACAGAAAAATTTCAGAGCTGAAAGCATTGCAGTGGGCTAGGTTTGTAGGGATGAAGAGAGAAAAGGATAGAGAGAATTTCCTACCCTAGAAGAGATGTGGGATCATCCAGATTTCTTCCTTGGTTAAATTAAAGTTGGGCATAACTGTGATTTATATTACAGAAATTGCCAAAGGTAAAGGTGAACTGTCTTTTAAATGTTTTACATCTATCTATGTACAAATCCACAACAAATAAAGGAGAAAATACTATTGCCTACTTTTATGGTTCTTCTTGTTTTTCCTGGTGCTTCCTCAGATTCTAACATAAAATTCAGCCTTTGTTTCAGAAACAAGGCTCTGTTTCTCATGATTAGAGAGAAAAAGATGAAAAGGTTAACCCTGAAGTCAAAATGCAGAAGCCATGCCAAACAACTCCAGTATTTATCTTCATTTCACAGCTCATTTTTTAAGTCTATCCTATGATTTGGAGAGCTGATACAATATTTTCAATGTCCTGGCCTGTCAGGAGTGGTATATGAAGTACACAAGGAAGCGCTAAGCACACTGGACTTCTACGGCAATATTGTGTCTACCCCAGAGAACAGAGGAAGATTTTAGAAAGAAAATAATAGCACGAAGTGGATAGATAAATATTGTGTGAGTGTTTTGCCTTGCTTCTCTCTTTGCCAGCTCATGAGGTAATAAACCTGGATTTTTTTAGGTTTTTCTGGCTTTTCTATACAGATGAGTGTTCTTGAAGTTCCACAAAATTGAGGTAATTGAGTGGAACAGCTCAGCACAAGCATTTAGCTTGCACTAATTCTCCTTTAACTCTTTCTTTCTCCACTAAGGCACATTTGTAATGATAGTACAAGCAACTTTAGTTTTTATAATTACTGATACTATAATTCACATGGTCATTAGTATATAGAGATACCAAGAATTAGCAGGAATTAAAGATGTATGTCATATACCTCAATAACTTCCAATTTCGATTTTAATAATTACTCAAAGCAGAACTTCATGTGTATTCCACCCCAACAGGTCCTGGCCTGTGGATGATGGCTCCTGGTAGCTCTAGCAACTTGTGGCCATCCTGGAGTCCCTGTGAACCTCACCGCCTACTGCTGTGGGTGGAAATGGTTTATACCATTGGGGGCTCCAAACATTTTTGTTAACCTAGATTGCTCTTAAATTTCACATGTAGCAGTGTGGAACCCATCACCAAGTCTGTTGGTCAAAGTATTGCTGCTAAAAGCTAAATTTGCCAATTCCAATGACACCTGTGTGTTTTATGAAAAGAAAAACTATGTTATGCTTCACTGAAGACAGTGTGACCACAAAAGCTGGCCAGCCCTAGTAAGCTGGTAATGCTTTGCAAACATATATATAGAAACCTGGAACTTAATTGCACTGATGCATCTCTTCTGGGGACAACAGCCATGTGGAAACATTTGAAAAGTGGGAAGGGGATGTAAATACATTAAACCTTCACACTGATTCTTTTCCAGTTTGGAACTTTCTTACGTGCTGCTTCATACAGTGTTTAGTCACAGTGCCTGAAGAAAAAAAAGTTGTGTATCAGGAACCAAAGACCATCATTTGTGTCATGCACAGTGTGAGTCCTGATCATACTGCAAGATATGTATCTGTGAACTAAAACCACTTAAGAACAAGGATAGCATGCTGCCATTTTATCACGTTACTTTGAATAAAAACTTTGAGTGTGTCTAAGTCCCCCATTTGGCTAGTGAGTAAATTTATAAAATTAAAAAATAAGAAAATGAAAACGTGGATATAGTTTGCCTTGCTCTTGTTCTGTGTACCTTGTCATGGTAAAACAGAGACCATGAGAGAGGCTCCACATGTGAGAGGCTCAGAGCGCAAGTACCTTACAAGGCCTTATGCAACGTTAGATGTCTCTTTTCTGGCATAAATAGTTATATTTATGTCTTGGTTTATGAGTTATTTTAGATAGTATTTTCTGCTACTTTGCATACTGCCAAAACAAAGATGTTACAACTGTTTCATTTAAAAGTACTAATTCAGGCTTACAGCCAAGCTTCAAACCAGTTTTGAGGAGTTAGCAGAATTAAGCAGTTTTGAAAACGCCATTGACTTTACTACATTTGTCAATGTGAGTGCATTCATTCTGAAAAATTGCCTCTCAGAACACTATTTTCCTAAGTTAGGCAGCCTGTGATAAATTATTTTAACAGTTTTGCATAAATCAAGCATCTGAGATGAGTCTGAGGCCACAATAAATGATGTCTTTATCTTACTTTGCAGACTAATTACTGTAATAACTGCGATACTATAGTTGTCCACACTACTTCAGTCTACAGGGAGGTTATAATTCAGTTTTAATAGTTTAAAACAATGCATTGTTATACCAATGACATGGTTGGTTCTTTTCATTAAGTATGTTATATTTTGGAATGCACAAATAATTTATTTAAATAAAGATATATACAAATATGATGAAGGAAAAACTCTACAGAACTCAGTACAACGGCTGCATGCATTGGGGATGATGCTATGATTTGCTTCATAGGTGCGGAGTATGAACTGAAAACTAGGAAAAGTTTTGAAGGTGTGCTGAAAATTCCATCACCACATCGAAGGGTCTTCAAACCTGTAATACATTTTAGAGAATATATATTAAAAAAAAAACAAAACAAAACAAAAAAAACCATTAAACACATGGAAAACTCATTCTGGAAATACCCATCCCACTGACTGACCGCAAAGGCAGTGTACACAAGTACTTCACACTAGGTATCCAAGAGGCAGTGTTATGTGAGATGCATCCTGTTATTGAGTATTAAACATTTTCTTATCACTCCAGAAGGCAGACAAGATCAGAAATATGCCACATCATGTTTCTGTCATAAGAACTTACCTGTACTCAGATCAAGGCACCTCTTTTTTTATTTTTGCTTTTAAATCTTTATCTTCCTATTTTGTAACAAGTTTCTGTAAGCATCTCTCTAAAATTTCTTCATATAGCCAGGCATACACCTAGACTACAAAATACTTTGGGGCATATTTTAGTCAGCAAAAGCAAAATGTCAAACCAGGCCGGCCAAGCTGAAGACAATTAAGTAATTTATTAATATCCCAATATTTAGTTACAAAGTTCAGTTCCCAAGAACTCATGAAGTATCTCTATGTCACTGATTCACTGAGTGCAATTTACATCTGCTCCTTAACTTGCTTCATATATAACCATTTCTAAAACATTTACTTAATTTAAACTCAGAATAACACCAGCCTGCCTTTCATTCATTCAGCATGGCTTCCTCCATGAGGAAGACTTAGGCAGCTGTGCTGCACCTGAGTATATCTGCTGTGTGTCCAGCTGTCCACTCCTGTGCAGTTCCCCTAACTTCCCCCCCCAGCTTTCACACCCTCTGGACAATTTCAACCAAGTCAGGATTTCAGATCTCAGAGATATTAAGCTCCTGATGTGCCATGAAACACAGGACTGAATAGAAAGAAGATTTAATTATGTCCTCACATGGAGGAAAATCTGGAGTGGAGTTCAGAATCCATACTGGGTTTTATCCTAGAAAACATATCCATGGGAAACTAGAAATCATTGTTCCCAGTACTCCCATAACTGTCACTGATGAGTGACAAATACCACACTCAGTTTAAAGTGCCATTACAGGGGGTATGAAACAAAAATCTGCTTCTCATCAATTCTTGATGTTAAATGCAGACAAGCTGGTTATTTTGCTGATGAATTTTTACTCCCCGGTGTGTTATAAATAGCATTATTGAAACAATAATAATAATCATGAAGTTTTGTCATGAAGAGGTGAAAATTACAGAGAATATTAGACTTTGTACTACCCTGTGTGTTGCCTCAAATTCATGGCAGTGGAAATTTCCCATTATGTGAGGGCTCTGCCTTGTCATTACCAAACACAAAATAGTCTAATACATTTCACTTCACTCCATGCAGTTTTTTAGATAAGCATCTGCAGAGAAAACTGCATCCCCACAGCTGCAGTTAGTCATCAAAACATAAGTCAATGTTCTCCCTATGTGCAGAACCACAAGTTTCATGGAAAATATCTCTTGATGACAGTAGAAATTTTGGTTACCTTTCAGTGTCATGATCATGCCCTGAATTCAGTGCTACAGACTATTATGCTTAAGTATTTAACTAGTCTAATTGAGCCTTTACAGAGCTGATGAGAGTGCATAGCACTTGCTTGTAGGCTCCTGAAATGACAATTGCATAAAATATTTATTTCTGCATTAGAAGTATTACCAGCAAACTTCAGACTATCAGTAAAGGCTTAAACTGAGCTCATCTATGTTTGATTGTGAGTAAAATTAAAAGCAATATTTTCCTTCATGAGCCAAAACTCCCCCTGCATCTTACCTTTTCAACATACTTACTTTTCAGCTGTGTAAATTGCAGTCACTACTACAGTATCTTACATTATAGCTAAAGTGTCATTACCTAACTAGACAAATACATTATGTACATTTGAAATCCCTGTGCTGTTTGAAACACCACTGTTACTCTAAACCAAGTGCAAGTGGAAATATAAAAGCCTTTTTTCCCCCTTGTAAAATATTAGATACAAAACCAATGTGAAATACCGTATTTTAAAGACAAGTCATAGCCATGCATTTGTGTACGAGTTAATGTATGAACATATTTACCACCTGTGTGAGTATCAAATGAGTAGAAATATGTCATCCTTGGGGCTCTAATATGTAAGGAATCAAACATCAGCATATAATTTTGTATAATAAAGTCCATAATGGGGCAAGTGCCTTGGGAATGCTTCCCTTCCTCCAAGTAACAGGTATGGCCTGCTCCAAAACTCATGGAGTATGGACTATATCATATTTGCTAAGACATTTCTTGCACTCATAAATGGTGATATTTCTTTAAAAAAAAGGGAATTAAAAAAGTTTTTTCAGGACATGTCTAACCAGCTGTTGGTGGCATATGTCTTTTCTCTGTGAAACATATTTACTGATAATAAATGAAACCATTAAATCTAAATGAGAAGTGAAAGCCACCACAAAATCTCTTCATACATACCTGGATCTAGGAATGTTTTCTGTGCTTTCCCTCAACAAGAGGTCTGACATCAGTGTATCTGGGCTTGATCTCTTTCCATATCTAAGGAAAAATTTTAAAAAGTTGCATTTTTGTATATGTCAGTTTTTACAAATGAAGACTGAGCACAGAACCATTAGTTGTTGGGTTTTTTTCCCAGAAAAAGTAACAGAGTGGACATAAATACCACTTTTCAGCAAGTATTTTAATTTAACTTAACAATGCAGGGAAGACATTCATTCTTCAGTACTCTTCCCCCCCCATATTTTTCTACATTTTTCACATAATCATTTTACATTGTGGTATTGAGAAACTCTGAATATTTCTCACTTTGATGGCTGTTCCTGGATACTCTAGGACTTTGCACCTTACTGATGTGAGCATGGAGGAAGAGGGAAGAAGCTGTGCATGCTGTGACCTCCAAGCATGTCATTCTTGCTTACAAATCCATTTCCATCATCTCTTTAATTTTCTCATTGGTTTAAATGATACTCTATCCTTCATTAGAAATTATTCAAATGAGGAGTGGAATTTATCCATTAGGTTAATAGAAGAGAAAACCCAGTGTGCCATACTAACCAAGGAATCGAATGAGATTTTAAGATAACTAGTACATTTGGGGCTGCCCAACACATAGCACATTGGGTTGGCAAAACTGAGCTATCCCAGGGTAATCATCTTGAACTATGTGGCTATGGGAACAAAAACATATTCAGAGTTCTTCAGTTAAATGGGATGTCATGGGCTACCTTTGTCCTAAACTTACACAGCAGCCAGCCTTCTACTTGCCTTTTTTTTTTCCTAATTCTGGATACTGTACATTACTCAACAGTTAAAAGTACTGCAACTTCTGTTTCTTGGGAAGGAATTTGATCTCTTTTCCTGAGAAAACAGAAGCAACAATGTCAGCCTGCCTGACAGACATTTAATCACTCTAAGGATTCATTAGCCTAAGAGTGATAACTATGAGCAAACGATCCCTCAGTTGGAAAGAATTAAGATCACACTTTGCAACTTGTGTATGCAATTATTCTGAATCACAAAGTACATGAACAGCTTTCTTAATGTCGCATGAGTGAAATTCTGACTCCAGAGAAATCAGTGTAATTAAAGACTTACATTACTATCCAGTGACCACAGTCATTCCAGTGATCTAAAACCCAAAACCTTCCCAAACTACATTTAAAAAGCTAGCAGTTTTAACTGTTGATTACATAACTTCTTGAAAAGTGGAAACATATCTCACTTTTCAATCATTTTATTAAACTCTTTGTATTTTTGCATCACCTTAATCATTTTAGTGCATCATCTGGGCTCCAGAAAGGCAAACCAGCAGTTTCAGAAAGTTAAGGTAAGTTTCTTAATCTAAGCAGATTGAAAGCAGGTATTTGAAAAGAACCAGCCAGACACAGTAAAATGCTATTACAATAGTGCAATCAGGCATGATGCTGAATCAAATACCTTGCACTCCAGCACCACAAAGGGATTTCTTTCTTTCTAGTTCCCTACTCTGATTAATATGGATGTGACCTGGAGTTCAACTGAGGAGGAATCTAATTTTCCATTATGTTAAAGAAATTGATTTAACAGATCAACAACTTGCTCTAATAGCTCACGCTTGGACAAAACTCCCACGAATCTCTCAGAAAGTTTTGTCTGAGTAAGAAATAGGAAGCAACCACCTGGAGTGCAGAGATTCACTCAAATAATGAAGATGACTGTGTTAGGGAGATATCTTTTATATGAGTCCCTTTAGCATCTTGGCTAGATTAGCACTGCTACCTGTGCTGCATGGATCCACCTTGTCCTCACACAGAAAAGCTGCACGCAAGGTGTTCACTGACTGCAACCAACTGGGCTGGCCAAAGAATAGCCATTCTTCCTGTGACAGGAAGATGCCTGAGTCTCCTGTCTACCCTGGAATTTTGTGCCTGGGAAACAACCATGCTACAGACATACTAAATAGAGGCAAAAGTCCTCTCTTGTCAAAGTCAGTCTCTTCTTTCTGATGCAAATGCCTTGAGAGATCTTTGCTTCACTTCAGCTGCTTCATGCTTTGTCTCCTTGTCTACCCTGCCCAGCTCTGAGATAACAAGAACACAGAAAGCCAGACTTCTATCTTCTGTTTGGGAAACACTTATCAAATATCATGTTTTTTTTAAAAGGACAAGGCTTGAAAGCCAGGTGAAAATACCTGGTTAGTTTTTATGTTCAGTTTGAGACATCAAGGCCTATTTTGGGGCATGCTGATAACTCACAGCTCCAGCTGAAGTCAAAGGGATTTGAGGAGTAAACACACTTATTCTGATTAGAGACACAGTATTGCAGATTCAGCAAAATCTCAAAGCTTCCTATGAAAACTTGGGTCTTGAGAGTCAAATCCCAATGTCCTAGGTTGGCAACAGGAGCTGAGGGATCTCAGAAACATGTGGGTCTGATTCAGAAAACTGCCAAGAAACCAAAGCTCTTGAGAGCTGCTCCCTTCCCCATCAAAGGGTGTTGTCATGAAGCAGGAGCATCAGCACTGCCCAAGTCAGACACCCTTCCAGATACTCTCTGCTCTGTCTATAGCTCGAGCCATTTCCAGCGGGAATGGCCTTACTGTTTTGCTACAGCACAGAAGAGCCATGGATTCATGAACAAGCTACAAAGGACAAGGAAAGAAGGCGGCCTGTTCGCAAGAGGGAGTACAGGTAGTAGCAAGTAACAGAAGGAGGAGTGATTCCAGTAAAAATGGGCTGTGAAAAAAGCCTCCTGAACAATGTGGTAGAGGGATATGAGGCAAGACCACAGGATGGTTTGGGAGACAGAGGTGGAACTAATCCAAAGACACACAGACATCTATAGTGCAGGAGTCTGCAACTGTGCTGGTCATCTTGAGTTCTCTTTCAAGTCATAAAGACCTGTCACACAAGGAACAAGGGATCTCATCAGAAACAAGAATCCTGAAACCGGCCTGGTGACCTGCACCACACCAGTACCTGTTTCCCTCAGCTAACCTCAAAGGGATATAAAGCTGGCACTGATGTCTAAAGCTAAGTAAGATGAATCTGAAGGAGGAGGATTTCAAAGGAGAGGGGAAGCAAAACAGCCAGATCGGCAGGGTCTAAAGACAAGAAGAGAAAGATGGTCTGGAAGGAAGAAGTTTCATGGGAGCTGGGGTGAAGACCCTGTGGGTCACAGTAGCTTGGAGGGAAATGGCACTCAAATGCTTGGGCCAAGCCAGAAGCAGAAGGCAGGAAGATGAGACAGGAGATTATTCATAATCACAGAAACATCAAATAAGGCAGGACAGATGAACCTGAAGAGAAAAAAAAAAAACAAGAAAAAAAAAATCAATCTCCTCATCTTCTCCTTTGCCAACATGCTCTTACTTTGTCTCACTGGCTACAGGCACCAGGTGAGAGGGCAACAGCTTGCTCATTCACCCTCAGGAGGAGCAGGACAGCCCCTGGACACCTTGTCTCCCCCTGTCACAGTACTATGCACAAAAAGAAGAGGTAAAAAGCTGTAAAAAGAGAGAAAACTTTGAGCACATCTGCTGAAACTGACAAAACAACCAGTCCAAAGTGCTTCAAAAGTTATTGATTTCGTTTTGCAAATGACTGTGTCACTGCCGAAAAAGGGAACCTCCAGGATCTCAGTTAAGCTATCCAAAGGGAGAAGGCAATTGCTTTATTTCTGGACTGTTAATTCACCACACAGTGGAAACAGCGTACCTTTTTGGTTTTTCAGTTAACCTATGTAGTCAACTTTTAAATGTGTATCACTAAGTTGTCATTGTAGTGCTTTTTTCTGCCAACTTTCTTGTACTTCTAGGTCAATTCTGTTCCTTTAAATATGAGGGTGGGTAGGAAATCTGGGTAAAATCTAAAGAACAAAACTTAAATTTTATCCATCAGCAACAATCACTATTTCACTTCATTTCAGACCCCAAATCCACACGTAAGAATTAAATCAGTCTCAATCTCTGAGTTTTATAGGTACAACCCAGAAAATAGGGGGGAAAAAAGCTACATAGTCAACATCAAAGCAAGCATACAGGATACACACCAGAAGTGGTGTTTGAATAGAGAAAGGAGGGTTTGTTTGGTTGGGTTTGGATTTGGTTTTTTTTGTTCTTAAATATGACATGGCTTTGGACAGGAGCCACCTTTGAAACGGGAGATGAAAGAAGAAAAGAAGGGATGAGAGACCAGCCTGGAGATCCCACGACATGCAAGAGAAAAGGGTAGCAGAGGCAGAACTCGAGGATCAGATTATTTTAGCAGTAATCTAGACAAAAAGTTATCTGAGCACAGCCTGCCATCCAGAACCATGCCATACACGTGTGATCTGTGATTATTGCTTTAAAAGTTCAGGACTGAAGAACTGTATTTCTATCAGCATCTTCATCTGTCTTATACTATTAGTGCACTGGCAGACAATGTTATGGACTTGCTGAGAAAGGTCTCAGTTACACGATAGCCTCCCTTCTAATTTAATTCTTCAAAGTTCTAGAGGGACAAATGAATGCCTAATTTTAGACCTCTCATCTGGTTTTGATATTAACAAATAAATATGTCAAAACTCTTCTGGGTCACACACTGCTGTGGTACCTCAGGGGAAACTTCTCTCAATCACAGTCTAACTGGACAAACACTCCCAAAGAAGATGATTTTTTTATAATAATTTGCCAGGATTTTTTTTTCAGACTGAGCCTTTACTTCTACTTTAACAAGCACAGTCAAAACCAGAAAGCTGGTTTAGAGCCAGGCAGGCTTGGGTTCACACTCTTTTCTCTTTCAGATTGGGCTTGAGTTCTTGTTTGTGATCTTGAGAGAGGTTTTTGTTAGGACTTTGTTAGGCTTTTTGGCAACCACAGCTGCAATAGGTAAATGGCAAACCACAAAGCATCTGGACTACTACATTTTCTCAGAGGGCACTTTTTCTCATGAGAATCTTCACTTGAGTGGGTGGCAGCAACAGAAGTGGAAAACTGCTCCTACTGCCCTGCCTAGCTCTCCCCAGCTCCCAGGTTAGTTATGTTTTCTTTCCCTTTTGGGGGGCTCTCCCCATGCATGCCCTGTGGCTCCTGCTCCTGACTGCCAGCCTGTCTGAGCTAGAAAGGGCTGAGATAGCAGAGGCAGCGTTGACACTCTTCTGACAACTTGGATGGTGGAAATTCAGCTCTGGACCCAGAGGCAACTCAAGGTTCATGGATGTTGCTCTCTAAAGGGAATCTGTGCACCACGTCTTTCTCCGTGTGGGTGGGGAAAGCAAAGGAAGACAGCCAGTGTGAGGGGGCACCCCACCTTCCTCCCCTGAGCCTCGACAAGGAAAAATCTGCCCGGGGAGCGGGAAGGGGGGATGTCTGCCGTCCCGCTCTGCCTACCTCTGCCTGGTGATGAGGTTGATGTAGTGCCTCAGCGCCGAGTAGTATCTGGCCATGTCCTCTGCGGGGGCGTCCTCGCCGGGGCTGTCCGGTTTGGAGGGGTACGCCTCTGCCAGCGTCCCCAGGCAGACCAGCAGCGACAGGGCGAAAGTCAGCACCGACACCCACAGCCTCACGGTGCCCTGCATCTGCATGGCGGGGCGGGATGGAGGGGAGCCGCCGTCAGCACCTGCCCCGACGGTAGGAGCAGCGCGGCCAAACCAGCGCAGCCCCTGGCCGGTCCTGGCCGCCCCACGTCCCCCGCTTCGTCCCCATTCCCATTCCCGTGCCCGTGCCCGTGCCCGCCCCGTCGCGGCACTCACGGCAGTGGTTGCAGCGGAGCGGCTCCCGGCTCGGCGAGGCGTCTGCCCGTGCGTCGGGGCTCCCGAGTGCGAGGCTCCGCGCCTCGCCGGGGTGTTTTAAGGCTTCCCCAGCAAGCAGGAGGGGCCTCGGGCGATCACGCCTCGCCAGCTCCGATCCCCCACGCCCCGCTCCGCCTGCCCCTGCCCCGGGAGGGGCACCGCGGCCGCGGCCGGGGGGGGCCGGGCGGCACCGAGGGGGCGGGCGCTGCCTGAGCTCCCGCCGCGGCCCCCGCACCGCCCCCGCCGCCCCGGCGGGTCCCACCCGCGGGCTGCCCGCAGGCTCTGCCACCGGGCGCTGCAGCCGGCCCTGCGTGTCCCGGTCTGGCCGTGGGAGCCCGGCCGCCTGTACATGTGGAGCCGCCGTGCTGCCCGGAGGCGGCGGGGGAACTCTGAGGAACGAATTGGCCCCGCTCCTGTGGCAACAGAGGTGCCCAAAGCTTGAGCTTCGTATCAGTAGTGCCGCCAGATATAAAGCCATGAAAGCAAGCCGGTTTTGGGCAAACAAAAATACCGAATCAGTGCCACAGGCTCAGACATCATACCCACAAAACGGGTAAATCAAAGATTCATAGAATGGTTTGTGTTGGAAGAGACCTTAAAGATTGCCTAGTTTCAACCACTCTGCCATTTACAGGGATGACTTCCATTAGACCTGGTTGCTCAGAGACCCATCCAAACTGATCTTGAGCACTTCCAGGGATGGGGCATTCACAACAAATCTTTAGGCTTAACTCTCCGGAAGACTGGTAGCAGAGCTGCAAATTGTACCTCCCTCCATGCCCACTCTGCCCCCCTGCTCAGGGGTACCTTCTGAGTTTCTGTGCTAAAATTACTTTGTTCTGTTTCATTTCTGTGCCTGAGCCAAATGTCACAGAAGGAAACTCACCAACACCATGGGAACACAACAGCCTTTCCAACAGCTGTCCTGACCCAAGGGAGCCACTGCTGAATCTGGGATGCAGCAGCTTCTCCCAGCAACATGGGACTACAGAGACTGATCCAGCTAAGGTGTCAGACTTACATGTCTCCCTAAACTTGTCCTGACCTGAGTCAGTGGAGAGAGGTGGGCACCCTGATTGTGACCTGATCCCTCATACAACAGAGGTCTGAGATAAGCACAATGGGCATCTTCTGGCAACATACCCTTTGCTGATGACAGGATCAGCCTAGGTGATTGGGCTAGGCTAGACACCTGACTACCAGAGTGCCTGAAGTCAGGTAAAAGGAATCCAATTCAAATAAAGTTTCAGAATTTGTCAAAGAATTTGGTAGAGTTGGGAACTATCCTCACATATTAGTAAAATAAGGTTAATTCTTTAGAAACAGATAATTTCATTAGCATCTTGATGACCAATGACTAATTCCAGTTGGAATGACAAATCATGACTCTCATCATATCTCATTTTTACTTTAATTTGAAGGCAAAATAGCAATCACCCAAGCAGGAAAATTTGACATACTGACAGAAAACTTTAAGACGCATTCTAAAATTATATCATTCATATGCTACTGTTATTAATTTCTATAGTCATTAACATATGCAGTTATTGGCTTAATAATAATACAGTAGATTCTGAAAAACAATATTCAGTTTGCAAGAGCAAAGCCAGAAATAGTTTTCATCACTCCAGAAACAGAATCTCAACATTATCTAAGAAAAAAAACACAAAGTGGCAAATAAATGGCTCTGTGGTGTACAATTAAGCTCATGGGACTATGTCCATTTCAAGCCATTGAAGCAAAGAAAATTCCGGAACTCCTAACATGAAGAGATATTTTGAAATCTTCATGACTCCACAGTGCACTGGCCACAGACCTTACAGCAAGATTATAGGCTGCCTTATATCACATACTGAGTGAAGAATTTTAATGTGTGTGAATAATCTTCCATGCCACAGCCAGCAACTCCAGCTCCTAATTTCAGCAGGTCTGTGCACAGGGTGACATCACATCATACAAAGTGGCCTCATGCATCCCCATGCTCTCTGTCCTCCCACCAGCACACTCCTGCACATTCAGTGTTCACATTGCCCTCATGTCAACTCAAGAGAGGTAGTTCATGTGACAACTTGATATCTGTGACACTGCAAATGCCCTAAAAAGCAACTGGCTCCATTACTTTCCCTTGGCTATGCTGAATCCAATAAGCCGCCTATTCCAAAGCTTGCATAGATCCAGTTTATCAGTTTTTATGGGGTGTAGGGAACAAGTGGTGACAGCGCTGGAGACTGAAGCATCTGGGAAGGTGTACCACAAGGACAGCTGTCACCAGCTTCAGAATGATTCTGGCACAACCATCTCCCACTGGCTCATGGGACCGGGGGTGACTTTCTCATTGTTAAACTCTTTCACTACTCATAACTGAGGTTGCTTCTCTCCCGCTAGCACCGCTGTTTTTACACTATCAATCTTCAAGGCATTCCAAAGAGGAATGAGTCAAGACACTAGCAAGCAGAGCAAGATAAACATGAGGTCTGGCATCTACCTGCTTACTTGGGCTATGAGGAGGCAATGACATTCCCCCCATCCCAGGTATGTGTGTATTCCTTGACAGAGCAGTATGACACGCTGACACGTCTTGGCACAGAGCACCACCTGGGCAGTTGGCTGTCAACATCTCCGGAAACCCTGGACAGATCCCTCCTCTATTCCTGGTGATGAGGTACAAGCAGTAAGCTTCTTCCTCCAAGAAAATGATCAAGGAATCATACTGGCTAAGTTCCTCTACACAATGCTGGGTCTGGAGCAGCAACTCCCCCCAAAATAAGATGTGGTCCAAACTAACAGTCAGTTTACTTGACAGCATGAGTGAGGGAAGCCCTCTCTCTTAGGCAGGAGGAGGAATGAAATTTGCCTCCCATATGAGACAGCAGCTCCTGCAACTACAGACTGCTTGACAGGGTTCGGGAAGAGATTTTCTTCCATGGAGCACCATGACCCCATCAACTCATCTGTTGTGTCTTACCTTTGGATGAAGTAGCACCTCCCAGCTTGTGCCGAGTTTGGACTCACCCCCCCACTCTGAGTGGCCTAAAGGTTAATGACATGTCAAAACTTACCACTTTCACTGCACCTCCAGGAGAACACTTCTTTCCATACCGTTCCAATATTTAATTTAGAAAGCCCAAAACACTGAACCCAAAATTTTGATTATCCTGCTTTCCACAGTGCCTATAACAGTATTGAGGCACTGTGCGTCTATGCCCCATTTCATCATTTAGGATGAAGCATAAACCTTAGAGGTTTCTTGAGTTTGGAAATTTTTATGTTTGGAGCCATCCTATAAGTTCTTACAAATAATTCCTCTCTTCTGTTTTTAAATACTTAAATCCATATGAATCATCCAATTCATACCCTTATAGGTAAGTGTTATATACTACTTATGTTAATATTAATGATTAGTGATTGATAACTAATAATTAATAATTATATTAATATTAAATAACATGGATAAAACATAATTTGGATGCATAACATAATCATCAGTATAATCTCAATGCAAAAAATACTGGCATTTTTTAATTGATGAAACAAACCCCATACCTAAAATTACAGATATATATAAGCTCAGGTGTACCAATGAGACCAAGTGTCCCTGGGTCTCAGTTAACTTTATGGGGGTTTTATAACTGGTTTCCAGAGTCAAGGTCTCCTGCACTTTCATTTCACCTGCTGATGATTCCTCCATGTGGATGCTTGCCCAGTGTTGCTGTCCTTTCACAAATCAGGCAGACCTTTGTATTCTGGCAAGTGGCAGAGCTGCATTTTCCACAAGCAGCTTTAGGATGGGCTATAAAAGTGAACCAGAAAGGCGGCAGTGAGTAAGACTCAGAAGTGGTGATGAAGAAAGTCAACAAGAACCAAATGGAGTTAAAGAATGCAGCCTGGGAGAGAGAGAAGAAAGACTCGGGCATTGCTCAGGTCTAGCAGCACTTAGATATCCACATTTTGCCTTTGTCAGGTATTATGGGCTTGCAGATGTGCAACTCCTAATTACATCCTAGCTAAAGAATCAAAACCTAGAAGAGTATTTAACTACATACAGAGAGAAAAGGGTGTTTCACAGCTCTGAGCAGGTATCAATGCCAGATACAGAACTTACGGTAAAAAAGTGAAAAGGAACATGACAGTTGAATTTTGCCTACATTTTAGTGTCATGACATTTAAAGATTCAATAGACAGCATTTTAGCCTACAAATTTCAGACTATACTAAGAATGGAAAGACTCCCAAGGTATCAACATATTAAAAGATAATATTGTTCTACAAACTGCATAAATGTGAAAGAAAATTCAAGTAATTTATTAATGGTAATATATTCGATTGAATTAAAGAGGGGTATGGTATTTGCCTTAATTAAGGCAAAATTTAACGTGATTAACTTTGGACAGAGCATTATTTATAGCATGCTTTCTGTGGTAGGCACGGAATTAAAGCCGTTCTTTATTATTACAAATATGCATAATGTCATCTTTTCACTGCAACCAAGTAAGGTTGTTTGCATCAGTGACCCTAAACTAACATCCCATAATAGCTCATTAATAGCCCTTGTTTTAAATAGAAGAACAAGGTCAGTCTCCTAGTAGAGACAAAGTGGTAAAAACTGGAGCCCCAAGAAGAAAAGATTCATGTGGTACTAGAGACATGGAAATAGCAGCTTTTATCAGCTGATGCCTATGCTCTTGTAATTAAAATGTCTCACTAAAGGTTTCCATAGCTGAGCAAACCTTCCCAAAATGCTGTATCTTAGGACTGGAAGTGCAGTCAGATAAGCACTGCATAATTATTCAGTAGCCACATGAATTTATCTGAACCTATTTGGTCAGAAAATGGAGCTGTTAATCTCACAAAATCAGACTCTCACAAACTTTACAGTATTGCTGATTTCTGTCTGCTTAGCAATACTTTCAGAAAAGCTTCTCATTGTGCTTTGATACATCACACCACTATCCACATTTCCAAACTTTTATGTGTCCCTTTCAGTACTTCTGTTCACCTCCACCTGTACCGACTGGTAAGAGTTGAACAGAGCACCCTCTAATCCTAAAGTGACCCCCATTCCTGCCTGCTTAGCAGTGGTACTGTTTTCAGGAGGCATCCTTGTGAGTTCAGCAAGCATTAAGCAGGTTTGTAGTATAACACCAAAAAGTAGGGCTGTGGCTAAGGACAAACAGCATGAAAATACAAGAGAAAAGAAAAAAACTATTGGATCAATCTATCCTGCCCTGAATGACATCTAAAATCTTATTTCTAGGACTGTCAGAACAGGAAAAGCATGCAGGCATCATCTACGTGACTACTCGTGCCTGTATGTCATCTTTGCCCATAGCACCGGGACAATCTAACGTTGATGCCAGGGAGGTGGGTGATAGGACAAAGGAGTAATGGTTTTTAAGTGAAGGAGGGTAGATATAGATTAGATATTGGGAAGAAATTCTTCATTATGAGGGTGGTGAGGACCTGATGCAGGTTGTCCAGAGAAGTGGTAGATCCCCCATTCCTGAAAGTGTTCAAGGCCAGGTTGGATGGGGCTCTGAGCTACTTGGTCTAGTTAAAGATGTCCCTATTCGTGGCAGGGGGTTGGAACTAGATGATCTTTAAAGTCCCTTCCAACACAAACCATTCTATGACTGATTCACACCCTGAGGTGGCGAGTGCCTTCATAACGCATGGTGATGTGACACCAAGCTACCACACCGAGCCAGACCCATCTGCATGACACCTCCTGCCCTCCAGCGGGGAAAGAAAAGGCAGTTCTTGACTTGAACTACTTCTGGTGGTGCACAAATGGCTCCTGTAAAACTACATGACTGTGAGCTGCAGACCCAAGATATAATACAAATAAATTCTTTGCTATTTAAAGCAATGTTGTTCAGAGCTTCACAGCAAAGGCCCTGCAAGCATTTGACTCACAATCACAGCAACATATGACTGGAAATCAGAAAAATAAAACTGGTGGAATCTTATAATGAAAGTTGTTGTTTTCCTTTTCTAGAAAACACAGCCAAAGAGACTTCTGAAATGCTGCAACAAGGTCAGAGGGGCATGAGCAATTGTCCTGAGGACACATGGTGCAGTGCACAGTTTTGACAGGAGCACAACGATACTCAAATAAGCAACAAAACCAAACCAAACCCAGTATTTGCAGCTGTAATGACACTTGTTTTGCTACACCTTTTTCCCTTTCCCACTCCCTCAGGACAACAGAAAACCAAAGACAGATTAGTAGGATAGAGATCAAATTGCTACCTCTGGCAAAACAACTACTGCTGAGACCAAAGTCAGTAAGGAGCAGCTTACACAAAGGTAGTGGTTTAAAGCAAATGAATCAAGCATTTATAACAGAAATAAATTCTCCACACTGAAAGTGATTTTTCATGTGCATAAGATGAGGAACTTGGCAAAGTTGTCATGACTTAAAGACAACCAGAATTATTAGAATTAACCATTTTCTGCTTCAATACATGTCTTGATTTCAACCCTGTTAAAGAGGGAAATAGGAGGAAAAGTGAGACAAATTTAGACAGGCTACACAGTAACGTTGAGCTGATTGACTCTGCCTGAAACTGAAACAACAAAGACTTGCCTGAAATGTGAGAGATATCAGAGGTTGATGGGATTGTGCCAAGGACTGGAGAATCCAATCACACTTGCATGGAAAACTGTCACACTTCTTACCTGCAGGGAGTAAATCAGAGAGGCAGATATAAGAAAGACATCTGCAAAGGCTTCTGAAAAAGCTTGCTATGTGTGTTCATTTGCAGGTATTACCACTTACTGATACACGTACAGAAGTGAATTCATCTACATCCAAGGCACTGGAGCTGAAAAACATCCTTCTGCTTAAAATGTGAATATTAAACACACACAAAAAAATCTTCTAAGACTCCCAGTCTATGCACAATCAGAATCACTTTTTCTTCCTGTCCTGCAACACTGGCACAGCTGAGACTTAACTTTCTCCCTTATGTTTTCATAATTTTGTGTGTGTGGAATGCTTTATTTCTTGTCATGGCACACAGCACAGGAAACCTTAAGTGATAAAGTTGCAACCCTTTTTAAAAGCAGGTCTAAACTCGGAGACAGGGGTGATAGATTGATTAATTTCAAGCTGATAGAGGGTAGAATTTGACTCTACTAGCTTTGGCTGTTCAAAAGTAGGCTCTTAGTTTAAGCATAGATCCAGGCTCTCCTTATCATCAAAGAAAAACAGAAGGCGGCTGCAGAGCAATTCACCTAAGATAAATGTCCATCACAACTGGGAACCCTCCAGGAGATCCTCCTCTCTCCCTGTCATCTTAAAGCATATAGACTACATAACTGCACACAGTCAAAGAAACTGAAGAACAAACCTCACACTGGTGACAGGGAATCCTTCTCCATCACAAGGGCTTGGATACCATAGAGGACCACAACAGTTGTCCATACTAGAGATCATTCTTCATTTATAGCCTAACAGGCACATTTGAAATTATAGGCACAGGATTTAGGAAAGGATCATACACTTAAGGTAGTGTCACACCGACTGTATTGGTCTCATAGAGCAGGGACACATGGAAATGTCTTGAAACATGCCTAAAAACGTGTCTAAATGGCCTTAGCTGTGCATTGGCCTTATGCAGTTTGAGTGTGTCTTAGCTAATGGCTTTTCACTCCTGCTTACTGGATATGTTCCATCAAACAAACTGCATGTTCAGCCATTAATTCAATAATTATGCAATCAGGAAAGGAATGTTTATCCATTATTCTGTGGGGGTTTTCTCATTACACATTGATGCAGTTTGGAGTAGAAGACCATGACAGCTGTAACAATAAAGGCAGGCTTGGTTTGGATATGACAAGCATAACAACAATATGTATCACAATCTCCAGCATTGACGCATTCCTTCTGAAGCCCTTATGCCGTTGAAACTAATTATTTATTCATATATTAGTTCTCCTCTTAATCCACTCACAAAACTTTCTGTCAGGCACTAAGTTCCTGGTAAAGTAAATTAAAATACATCTTCAACAAACATAACTGAAAATGGATTCTGCCTGATTGAAGTACATTTGCACTTCTCTCCTTTGTTTGTATTTTGGCATTATGTTCTTATTTGCTAATAGCATACATTATTTTATTAAAATTAGCAGTGATATTATTTATGCAAATAGAGGCCACCGACCACAGTGTGATATGGTACTACTGTGCTATTTGTGGCCTCACTTGTTAATTGTTGCCTGCTGAGAGGTTTTTTAAGAAAATATGGAGTTACCAACTTTGTAATCGTCATGATTATATTTGAGTTTAAGATCTTGGGGAAATGTCTTTCTTTCTACACTCTCCCAGGAGAGAAGGAACAGACTGGAATACTTTAAGCATTATGCTAACCTCCCCCCAAAGCAGGAAAAGACAAAGAATCTCAGGAGAGCTGTAATGCTTGAATAGGAACCAAATTTTGGGAAGCATCAATGCGGTTGGATGAGGGGACAAGCTGTAGGCTGGAAGGCAAAAGTAGCATGCTGCCAGCCTGTGCTACATGTACAATAACGGGGCTCTGCTAATAGCTGGAAGGATGGTCTGCAGAGAAGAAAGCAAATCAGGTGTTCACTCTACTCAGATTTTCAAAACCTTCAAGCAATAGCTGCACAGGAAAACATGCTGGTACAGCTTTTGGCCTTTGCTCTGCAAAATGCACCTGGCAAAGCACAGATTTGCTCCACAGGGTGAGCAAATTGAATCTTGGAAGGTCTGGATGTGAGATAGCACTGTTGTTGTTTATGTAGGCTTGATCCTTTCATTCCCATTTGTTGCACGTGTCTCTTTGAAGCAATTGATGTGATTAAGCTGTCATCTGCCAGCACTTTGCACAAGTCCCCCAACAATTACCAGTCTCACCTGGTAATGTGAGACTGTCACCTCACTGCTAAAGCATCAGCACTCATTCACAACCAACATAGTAGCAAAAAACTCATCATTTTTACACACGGATCAAAGTACTATTAATCAAATAAATATAATGAGAAATCAGTGCAGAACAGTATATTTCATCGAGGAGGAGGAAGGACACTCAAGATACCCACAAATCTGATTTTCCTGTTACCCATTCCCACAGTATTTGTCTACAACCATATAAACCACGCATATCTTTTAAATTAGTTGTACATCTGTTTCTGGGCATATAAGAACTTGCCAAACCTATGATCACTTGCAAAATTCAGTGTGTTCAAATGGAACCAATAAAACATTGTTCTCAGGAAGCAAAATCTCAACTGCACAGCACAATTCCCCAAATCTTGTTTGTTTGTTTGTTTGTTTCATAAAAGACTTGATAGAGATTTGTAAAATCACCTGAAATTTCTCCAGTTACAAGAACTGACACAATCACAAAATTTATTGCAAACATTTTCTGGCATTCGCTCTGATACCTGTTCTGTATTTCTCTTATGATCACAACTGTTCAGAGAGGTTTCAGATTTCTCAGAAGTTTCCAGACAATTATTTTTTTATCAAGCAGAAGAAAATCACATTCAAAAGATGATCCATTATTTAAAGGTGTTAGATCAAACCGATCCCTACTGTAGCTTTCTCATACTCAGCGGTGCTGTTCAATTGTGGTAGTTTCACCATCATAACGAAATAACACATTTGCTTTTAATGTACTGACTTTGCAATTCAAAATTAATATAAAATTACTTTTGCATTGTCACGATGATATTATTACTGAGCTCATATTTCCAGGTTTTAGATTACTTTTTTTTAAGTACACGTAGCAGCAACATGTGGGCAAAAGTCAAACCAAAAGTCAAACAAAGTCTCCCTAAACCCAACCAGATAGTTGGAAGCACACATGAAATCTGCATTAGCAACTACAATGACCCAGGGCAGTTGTCTGGCCATGAAGGCAAGGTACCATCACAGTTTTTGTCAACACACTAAACTGTTTTCTCAGCCCTAAGACAGGGTAGTCTTTTCTGAACAGTCTCTGATAAACACCTGGGTCGTCTCTGACACATGACACCCCTTGGAAGGTTACTGTTTACGGAACTCTTGGCTTTTATTTAATTTATTTTTTTTAATTTGTCAATTGGGATTATTTTTAAGGAAGTTCCTGGTCCTCATGAGTCCAAATCAATGGATGAATGACCACTGGGAGACATTCAAGACCACACCAGCTACAAAACAATCCTCGCTTGTCATAAAAGTAAAGGTCGCAATCGCAAAAAAAAAAAGCCAAAAGAAAGAAAATTGGTTATTATGTAGATTCAAACAGAGATTACAAGCTAAGACTTTTAATACAAGAAAACTAGTAAGTGAAGCAAAAGAGTGAAAATCTATGGTAAATAGAGTTAACAATAGTCAGAAAGATATTTTGAACATAAAGGGAGCAAAAGGAATTCTAACAGTGGGACTGGAAATTATAAAATTGCCAAAAATAATCCAGAAAAGGCAGAAGTGTTCAATAAATAACTGATGTATCTTTGGCCAGGGATCAGATGATGTGATCACTTCATAAGAAAATCATGAAGAATTTTTCACTCCAACAGTGCATCAGAAGAAGTCAAATAAGAGCTACTGATTTTAGACATATTTAGAGTGCTAAGTCTCAAAATTAATAAATGGGAGTCTAAAAGGAGCTACATGTAAGCCACTCCAGACCATTAATGTTGGTTTTTTTCAATAACTCTTGTAATACTGGGAAAGTCCAAGAAGATGAGAAAAAGTAAGGTAACACCATTATTAAAAATAAAAACAAAATTAAGAGAGAATAAGCGATACAACTGACACAACTTGGGTAATTACAAGATCATCAGACTGACTACCAGGCAAAATAAAGGAATGGTTGATACAGGAACCAATTAATAAGAAATAAAAGGGAGGCAGTATAATTATTACTACTCAGTGAGGTTTTTTGGCAAACAGATCCATCAGAATAACTTGATATCTCTGAATGATGAGATTACAAATTGACTGATAGAGCTAATGGTGTCACTATATTTGGGCTTCTACAAGACATCTTTTGCAGTTCAGTACCATATATTGCAAAAAACATTGATTAAGAATCCTGTGAATCAACACTGCACACATTAAATAGATTAAAGCTGGCAAGCGGTTACATACCAGAAAGTCATTGTAAAGATACGTGCTTTTAGTGAAGTTCAGCGGGGATCCAGTCCTGCACCAGCTAACTTTTTTGCCTGAGATGCAGAAGGAAGCATAAAGTCATCGTTGATGAGAACCGTAGATAACACAAATACTGGGTGAGAAGTATATAATTAAGATGATAGATGGCTTATGCAGAGGGATTTATGATGCATCGGTGATGTATGATATTACTGCACATCAAAAATTGCCCCCTTTTTCTCACATATACATAGATCAACAGAAAGGCACACAAAATGGGAAATACAAGACCAAACATTTGATGCTTAGCCAAATTTTACCACATGGCAAGATGGACATAAATAAAATCCACAGTATGAAGACCAGCTGGTGGTCATATGTCTAGAAACAAAGGAAGTAGGGCATCTCTGGGGGCTCAATTTGCAGAAACAATGTCCCTTATGATTATGAGATCTGATCTAAGCAGAAACATAAGTCTTAGGAAGAAACATGCATCCTCAGTTCAGTTCTGTGGCCAAAAAAGGAGTCCCAGATCTCTTAAAAAGACATGAAGCTGGTCCTGCTTTTGCACTGAACATTGATGTAATCACAACTGAAATTTCATGTCCTGGAAAGGACATTAATAACTGAAAGGAATCAAGGCAGCGCTGAGAAAGATTAAAGAACAAGAGGAAGCATCTGTTAGTAACACTGCAGGAACTCAATCTATTTAGTTAATGAAAGAAAAGGTTAAAAGGTAATTTGATGAGTTTGTAAGTACTTACGAGGGAATACAACTTTTTTAATGGGTTATTCAGTTCAGCAGACAAATTAAAGCAAGTAAATGAAAGTTAAGGCTGGAGATACAGTGGGCATGTGATGCAAAATCTGGTTTTGGTAGAAAAAGTCTTTGAAGCACATTTTCTGGCGATGTCAATTTTTAAACAAAGACTGAATATTGTTCAAAAGCCAGTAGTCTAGATCAAATACAAATCAATTTAGGAGAGTTACGGTAGATGAGTTGGAGGGGGGAAACCTTCAGGCCTGGCTTCAGTTCATTACCTGGAAGGTGTATGCCCTTCCACCCTGCCCCCCGCCCACGTGGCCTGTGACCCCACAAAGGAGCACTCACTAGACCACCAGGGAGAGACGGACGAAAGAGAGAGTTTATTGTGGGGTAGGGGCTTATATAGCTCTTGGGAGGGTCAAAGGGGACCAATCACAGGTGAGGGGTCTTACAATCAGGTAGGGAGTTAACAGCCAAATAAGGAAGGGGTTAACAAAAGACCAATGAGAACACCTTAAGGCATCTTCCCAGGACACTCCTGCCTGAGAGATAAGGGGTCTTACAGAAGGTAGCGGGAAGGAGCAGCAGTGACTCTGCAAAAAGCCATCTTAACACGTGTTTAAACAACATCAAAAACTTCTGAATCACCAGTTCATTTTTGGCAGGACTTTTTCCGTAACTCCATTGCTACAGGAGAGTCCTACAGCCTGCGACACACAACAGGTCAGACCATAGGAACTACTTCTACCTTTACTACATATTTGTGGGGCAAAACTGAGTATAACTGGCACAGGGATGTCTGTCTGAGTCTGCAGAGAGCCTGAAATAAGAAATCGAAGAGCTCAACACTGCCACCAGGCTCAGTGGTGTTAATGTGCCAAGTCTTGCTGAGCTGGAGTGCCCAGTGTGGCATCAGGAGGAGGTCGTAAATCTGATGGCAGGAAAGCGAAGTGCAAGGCAAGCTCCTGCAGGTGTGCTGCAGCTGGCTGTTGAAGCAGTGAGCTACTCCATACCACTAACCTACCACCCCAATAAGGTGATATACTGTACTGGGTAAAGGAGTAAAGCTGTAGAATGGGATTCAATGATTCCTAAGATTGCAAGATGGTTTAGCTCGCCCTGGAAAGTTATGCTATCATGAGGCACTCATCCTTACAAATTCCCTTACAAGAACTGTGAATGCTGGATCAATCCTATGTCCTTTCTGTCAACAACACTCTTATAGCACAGGAAGGGTAAATACTACTAGCTTTGTGAGAATAACATGCTACAGATAAAGAGGAAGAAAGCAAACCCACTCTATAAATTACCACAACATTTTTTGTAAAGGTATATGCACTGAAACTTATAGAATAATGTTTGTAGAAAAGGTGTGAACACAGGAATCATGTGAAGATACAGAAAAAGAAGAGTAAGAGGAGTAATTCTTCACAGAAGCAGTTTGCAATAAAAGGAAAAGCCAAATCTAAGACTGTGTTGTGTGGTATATAATTCAAGATTTAATCAGAATGTACCAATTTCCCTCACAAAACAATAGGTGATATTCTAAACTGTCAAATTAAATGAAGGAAAAATATTATCTGCCACCCACTTCTTCCTCCATTTTGATAGTTAAAAACCTTCCCTTTACTTGCAGAGTGCTTTAATTTGAGCCTTATGTTTTTAATTTCTCTCAGATCAAGCTCCTCATCTCCCTGAATTCTCCATAGATTTGATACTGGCATGTGAATAACAGAGGCAATCACTTGCTGTTAACAATGGCAAATACAAAATAAGCAGGAAGGAGATATATTCCTTGTCAGGCCTTGTAATTACAAATTTGGCATGGTTCATGCAAGTTCAACGCAATCCAGATTTTTCTGTAAATGTTGAGCATCCAAATCCAACAGAGAAATGTTGCTGGAATTACTCGAAGGATGAATTTAACCCAGACAGCTTAACGCCTATGTGTTTCTCATGTGCATGTCTCTGGTTTTGTCATGCAGGAAGTGAATGCACAGTTTATAAACCATCAACAAAAGCATTTTATGAGGAGCAGCTGGAAATTTTTGCCAGTTCCGAATAGACTGCAGGTATAGGTCTTTTCAGTCAATGCTCAGATTTTTTTTTTGTCTTTTGTGCTAAATGATTTAGTGCAATGGCACAATCCATTTATATATTTTACAGTTTTCCTTTGATTCTGCTTTGTGAATTATTTTTTTGCAACTCCACCACAGGGAAACTCTCCTTACCCTTGCCCCAGCAGTACGCAGTGGAATGGCTGATGTGAGCAAAATGATCACCAAACTCGTTTTCACCAAGAAGAATTGGATTCTAAAGTAGGTGGTAGATACTCCCAAAAAGGGACATTTCCAGAGCAGTACCAGACTCCAGAAGCAAACAGAGGATTGAGGTAAGCCAGAAATGTCCTCCACCCCAGAAGGCTATGTCACTACAGCACATGACATTTTTTCAGCTTCAATTTGGGATGTTTGGTGTTGCAAATGAAGGGTGCAAACTAGAAATAAATCCAAGATACAAAGATACAAAGTGCATGTAAGGTAAAATCAATGAGCCTTTATCAGTTGTATAAAGGCAAAGCCATCTTTAGTCACCTTGTGTATGCTTACATCTTTTCTAGACTTGCACTTGCGTGAGTGTGGGTTTATATATGCACTCCCTAGCACAAACAGTATAAAATTTCTTCTGGATGCATGAAAGTACCAAGATTATCTCCTGTGCACAAGCTAGTTCTTTAAACTGTTTCAGCTCCTTTTTGACATCTTTACTGTTTTTCTTTGACCAAGAAGAAAAAAAACATTTTTTCCCTTTGTAGCACTTATGTATTTGGTAGAAAGAAACTACTTTTTTTTTTTCCCCTAGCCCAATCCACCATATAAGTTACCTCCTGGATGAGAATTTTACAAAATCAATTAACAAATTATTTTTTGACTAATATCATTGTCTCTTAACTACCTAAGGCAGGAGTTAGAAAGGCTATGATTTTTAAGGAAGTGATCAATTTCCACAGTATTAACTGGTAATGCAAAGGTGTAGTTCAGCTCCTTTGTATTCTGGAGAGATTTGTTAATGCTCTGAGAGTCTTTGGCTCTGTGTACTACAGAACATACATGGTCCTTGAAAGCAGTTCCATTAAAACTTTGGAGAATTTCATTATCAGTCCTTTTTTAAGCTAAAAGGGTCTATTATCCTCTCTGTGGTCTGTTAAGTCTTAGAAACTATGAATGTGAAACAGGTAAGGAACTTTCTTTAGTTCTGTTTTTGCAGCATACGAATCTCCTCAATTTAGTTCAACGTGAGTAAGTCAGATCGTCTCCCAGATTTTTTAAGAAAGGAGTAATTTTGAGTGAGTCACATCCTTCTGGTCTCTTGCTAAACCAAAGGCTGGGGACATGTAGATAAAGCTGTAGTGTCCCTGTAGGAGAAGTATTTGTGCTCCTATAGCTCTACAGAGCTTCCCTGTAGTGATGCCACCTTGGGACCTCGTTATCCACCTATGGCTGAAAGTGGCCCTGCACTGAGGCAGATGATAAGCTAACATTGCAGATTTCAGAGGCCACAGTCTCAAAAAACAGGGTAGTGAGTGCACGGACAGCTCCATCAATAGTCATTACAAAGAGGGTACCTAACTGATTCTGGGAAATTATATTCAAATATTTAAACAAGACTCTTACCATCCATAATGACCGTAAAAACCCCTACAATGAAGCACTGTCCACTTGTAATTTCTGATTATATGTTGGGGTTTTCAACTGAGGCTTTTTCCTTATTTGCCTTATTATCACAAAATTGGGCAGAGATAGTTAATATAATGCACACACAAAAAAATTAGACCTCGCACAGAGCAATCTGTACTTTCATTCCTCATTTTTAGGTTTATTAGAGACAACACTAAGCGATTTTTTGTTAAGGCAGAGTGAGGCATAATTGAATACATTTTCTCTCATGTTGTGCATTGTTTTATATAGCAAAAATACGAAGAACATGTTTTCCTTGAAATACAAGGATCACTTCATTAACGTCTTAAAGTGATTACCAAGAACAGAGGCAGATATGCACCCGCCCAAATTCTCTCTTGGTTTTTTCTTTTGTACATTTTGTTTTTCTCCTCATAGCTTGGACACCCACTTAAAAAGATGGGTTGAAAAACAGCTATGCTTGCAAAACATCTCCTCTTCCAGGACAGAGAGTTGTTTACGTTATAGCAATGTTTACCCAAGCAAAGTACTCTGACACTTCATATAGCACACAATCAGTGGTATCCTGCCATCTACCTGCAAGATGCTCTGGTTCTGGTGCTGCAGGAACCCCCTTTCACTCTTCCCTTCACATGTTGGGTGTCCCCCTCAATGTGTCCTCAGTGGCTGAGCTTCAAAGGCAGCCTGGAAGAACAGAGGGGAGATGGGGTTAAATTTTTTATAGCTGCTCCCTATCCTGGGATAACAGGTCTCAGTGTTCTTTCTGAGAGACTCGTAGAGTGGGAAGCTATGGTGGAAGCCACAGGCTCCCCATGTGCTTTCATTCCTGGACTGAATGTTACCCTTTTAATCAACTTCTTAATGACAACAGTTGGGTTCCAAGATTGCAACTGGCAGCCTACGAACTCTTTCTGTTGCGCAACAATATCTGCAGGACAGATGTGTTTGGATATAAACATACCAGAACGTATTTTTAGTGAGTGTTCATGAGCTGTTTGCTGGATGACGGCCCAGCATGCCTCCAGGTTCAGCTCAAATAGAAGAGAGAAATGGGGTGCTTCAGCAATGTCAACAGAAACATGCATGAATGGCCAAATCCTCAGCATGGGAAAAGAGAAGAAAACACAGGCATTTGGTCTTAATCAGCATGTTTCCTTTGGGAGCTCTCTGCATCATTGTCCGCTGTCCCCTACCTACTTTGACACCAATCAAGTGGTTAGAGAGCAAAAACATTCAACCCAAAGTCACTGTGAAGCTTGGTCCAAGCCTGACACCAAGCGCACACTCTGATCTCTGGGTTGCCCTTTCTGAGAGACAGTGAAGAGGTGCAGGCAGGAAACAGGGAAGTTCCTGCCCTGTTTCCTTCTAGTCACTAGTCATGAACTCGTGAGCAGAGGAAAGTTAAGTTCACTCTCACAAGTGTTGCAGTAACTTGATTTTCCTTCCTGAAAGAAAGGAGGATCTGTGCCTGAGAGGAAGGGCTGAAACAAAATGGGTAGTGTTGGTATGTGGATGAATGGTAGATAGATATCCTCTCTCTTAAGGATTGGTAGTTGTTTTGCTGCCTTGTATTGAGCATCTTCGCTGTAGAAAATGATTATTTAAAAGGGATCCTCTTCCTGACCTAACTCACCTGGTTTTCAGCCTCTCTTCTACCTGTTCTTCTTGATCTCTCTCACATTTAGCTGCACAAACAAACATGTTTTGCCAAACAATCAGTGTGATTTCACATCAGGGAAATATTTCTCCTCTGCTTCCTATTGATTCTGTGGCGGAAAATAAAAGGCTCTATATTATTTAGTATCCATGCACTGAAAGAGTAACTGAATTCTTCATACAAGTACAATTTTAGTCGAACAGGTCATCTGAAAGCTGGGTAAAACTCTATTGTTTAAATGGTTTAGACACTAATGCATTAATATACTAGTATGTCTGCATCAATAACATACAGGAAGAAAACAGTGCATTCAGCAGTCAAATGTTCTAGTAAGCTGCTAATAAAAAATAAATCAGCATAATATAGCAATTGTAATTTGATAATCTTCAGCTTTTTATGATATACATCAGAGTAAGCAAGCCTTGATTGTTGCTTGCACATACACGTTTTATATGTATAAATACATTTGACATCAGTTTATATGCACAGCTATGTCCTTTCCCAAGGATTCATACATCAAATGATATTCAAATTATATCTGGCTCCAGAAAAACCCTGCTGGGATATCCAGCAACTAAATGAGTTCATTCAGAACTATTAGTGATCATTTTCAAACAGGAGTTACAGAAATAAGGGGACACACATATTTTGTGTGATTAATCGGGACATTTTATCTGCCAGTGCTTCTTAGAATAGCTAATTGGTTTTCCAGCATCTGTGCATGATAGATCTTGGTTAGCTGTGCATTAACAAAGGCCAACTCACTGGCCCTGCACAGTCAGACATCATTATTTTCAATCAGACCAGTCTGTTTCTAGGGTAAATTACAAATCCATTGAATATTTCTGTTTCTTGTGCCAGTCACGGAGCTCATACATTTGACCCAAATGGAATCTTCCTTGCTTTCTGGCAGTGAGAGATAAAAACTGAATTGAATTTCTTATTTGTTTGATGATGTCTTTTAGACAAATTGCCACCTGTCTTTTTGTTTGGAAAAAGTCTTTCTTTTTTTTTTTCTTTTTTTTTTGGCTTAAAGTGAGAAGAAGATACACCTCTGATAATAACTGTGAATATTGCCCTACCTTTAAAGATACCACTAGAAAGGGCAAACTTAGCCTTGATTAACTGACATATTTGAAATAAACTATTGCACTAATCATCTATTCAAAATCTGGTATTGAGTGAAGCAGGTCAAGAATAGATTCTGGCTTGGAGCATGCATGACTGCCTGCAAAAGTATGTGAAGTCACCACTTCTGCCTTCAGGTAACAATTATCCTGGTATTTTGGCTCAAGTCACTAAAAGTAAGTGGATTGCTTATGTCTCAACTCTTCCTGGGAGCAGTTAAGCAGAGAAAATGAAAATATCCTTTGAAACTGTTCAAGTCATAAAATCAAAATGGTCTGTATTGGAAGGGACCTTTAAAGGTCATCTCGTACAACCGCCCTGCAGAGAGTAGGGACATCTTCAACTAGATCAGGTTGCTCAGAACCCCATCCATTCCGACCTTGAATGTTTCAAGAGATGGGGCATTTATCGTCTCTCTAGGCAAGGAGTGTTTTACCACCCTCATTGTAAAAAATTTCTTCCTTACAGCTAATCTAAATTACCCCCTTTCAGTTTAAAACTGTTATTTATTGTCCTATTGCAACAGGCCTTGATAAAATGTTTGTCATGTCAACTGCAAACCTACTCTTTCCCTCCCTCTTCCCACTTTCCCCTCATTTCCTCTCTCAGAGAATAACTAGGGAAGAAATTACGATGAAGGCAGCTATTTGTTAAGCAAGAAATGACCATAACCTTCTGTTTATAATGCTAACCATAAAACAAAAATAATAATAATAATAAACATGTGTTAAGAGTCAGCTATTTTTCCTCAAGCACCTGGTATGTTTTTTTCAATACTTGATTTAAATTATTTGCAGATTTTCTTTAAGCATATCAAGTAAGCCTTGGAAATAAAATGTTATAGTATGTGGAAAATTATGTTGGTGAGCAGTCAGAAGTCTGGGAACACCCAAGTCAAGGTTTTGCTCTCCCAGCTCAAGCACATGCAAGGTGTTCCCTTCACTTTGTCCCCATTTCGTGATCAGTGTAATTCAGGCATTTGTGGCCAGGTGCAATGCCTGTGTTCCCATGAGCCAGGACACTAGCATGCTTGCTATTTATGGACCCCTGAGGACAGGAGAATCAGAAACCTGAATCTGGAGTTCTCAGTCAAAGAACAGACACCAAAGTATTTTGACTGTTTGTGGGTGCGTCAGCCATGACATTACATGCAGCCACGTGCTGCTGTCATCTCTCCAGTTTGCATCCCAGAGAGAGCTACATAACACACCAGGGAAAGGAATGACATATCACCAGCATCATAACTTATGTAGAAACCTAAGTCAGCCACTGAGATGTCTGTGCTTCAAAAGCCTTGTCCCAACCATGAAGTGATCAAGAAAAGCCCCATAAAGAAAGGTAGTCACACGTCTCCAGATAGTCAGGGCCATCCAAGTTAAAGGTTCACTTCTCCCCACTGACTTTATGGAGAAGTTAGCCTTGAGGTTGTCATCTTCCGGCTTCAGGCAGAATTTAGGAAAACTGGACCACGCAGTTAATTGTTCTAATAAACCAATACTTCCTTCTTCATTGAGATACATTGAGGATTAGCTGACTTATGAGCAGGACTTAAGAGCAAGACTTCTTCTGCTAGCCTCTTCCAGTGCTTTTAAAATGTTTCTTCAGAGCCTATCTTCTCAGTGTAGGCCAGGAGAAGCTGCTGCATTTAAGATGGATATTATTGCCTGTAATGTGAATGGATTAGAGCCAAAGACCAGATCCAACAGTTTCCCAGGGAGATAACACGGCCCTGTTACCTGGACATTAGCCTGAGGTTAAGAACAGCCTGTTTTCCCTCTCCATTTCACCACAAATCTCCTCTGTGACCATGAACAAACTGCTTGATCCAAATCAAAGGAGTTTAGCCTCCCTATTTTCAGATTCCCATTGGTAAAATCAGAGTCATGGCTCTTCTCCACTTCAGAGGGATATTGCAAGGATATTACATGAAAAATTGTGAAGCACTATGAACATGAGTACTTAGGAGAACATCAGAAGGTATAAATCTCTCCATGCTCCCAGACTAGCCTGCTCCTTCGTCTTTTTGTTGCTGGTGAGTTGAAGCAGAAATTGTAGCTGACAGATATATTTCCCTTAACAAGATGCTAAAGCCATTTCTTTCAGAATGATGATTCCTTCACAAAACCCATTTTCAGGCTCTCAGCTCGAGATCCAGGTGCAAACCTATTTTTATGACTGAATTTCTTTTAGGTTTGTGAAGACACTTGGGACTTTCAAAGGGCTACCACCCTGTAAAACCACTATTATTGGAAAGATTTCCTATTTCTACCAGGGAAGGAAGCCTTCTTTCAATGCAAATATTCATTTCCAATAGTATTGGCAGTTAAAACATTGAGATATTAACACAGTACCACAAACCTAATAATGTGACATTGTTTTTCAAGCAAAAAGTTAGTCTGATTTGACTTTTAAAATTACTTGCATCAGAACATAAGTCACTGTCAATTAAAGATTAATGCATTTCATAAATGTATAATTTTTAAACTTTTTCCTCCCCTTTTATCAATATTTAAAGTTATCTTTACAGCTCAATCCATTTTTTTTCAGTCCAAACCTGTTCTCCCCCAGCAACTGTAAGACATAGCTCTTGTGTAAAGCCTTACTCATATTTGCCAGGTCTGTGCTTCCCTCCAGTGATGGAGAACATGGCCCACTCTTTCATACTGTTGTATATATGCATTAAGTGAAATTAGACTGCTTTTATGACTTATTTTTAAAACACTCAAATTTATTTACTGTTGCATTTATAAAATTGTGAGTAACAGGACCCATATTTTGAAAGAAGATGAAGAATAAACAGGCTTATTAGTGTATAATTATTGTGGATGAGTTTCTGGTTAGTTGTTTCTATTTCACAAGCAAATAGGAATCCCTTGAAAGCTTTAGCATCTATTTAGTTCAAATACTGGTACAGCAGGTGAATACTTTCAAGGAGGGATAGAAATGTCAAGGCAAATAACAAATTTACACTACAATATGGTGAAAGAGGAAAACAGTGTTTATAGATTGCTTTCTTCAACATGGTACTGTTTATCCTCCATAATAACACTTTAAGAGCACATTGACAAAATGTTTCTCTTCTCACCGAACAGTCCATATTTTTATGTTGGATGCTTATTATATATGTGTATTTAGATTGATCTAGAAAAACTACACTACAAATTACAGTGAGAGAGGGTGAAAAATGAGGGCACACTGCAGAAAAAGAAACCTCATCCTCTAAAAACAATTTTTCCAAACCAAGATTATCAGCTTGAGTCCTCTCTTAGCTGTCTGATCACAGCTCTGTGCAGTTTTCCACACTGGCTGCTACTCTCTGGAGCAAGGGCTGTTGGCTCTGACCTGGCAGGACACGAAGCAGCTCCAGACCAAAAGCTGGACAACTATATGTACCTGCTATGTTTCAGTCATGATGCTACATATTGCTTGGGGACAGTGCTGCACCCTCAGAGTTTGGTTCCTGCAGCCCTGAGCCAAGGTGGAGCACTAGTAGTGTTCAAAGAGCCTGAGCCCAAGGATACGCCCTGCCACCACACTGCCTCTCTGGCTGCAGGGGTTCTGCTCTTGATCCATATTCCTGCATCAACAGTAAATTACTGAAGTAGCAGCAAGTACAAAAAAAACAAAGGGAGGATGTACTCAGAAGAGATGAGCATAAATAAGCACCTTGTAATGATAGAAAGCATCATCCAGATCTCTCCCTGCTCTACAGAGTAAGCTCCTCCATCTACCAGCCCAGCAAGGGAGCCACCATCTCAGCAAGCACCAGTAGAGACATGAGATTCAAGCCCCACAAAGACACTCAGAATCCAGAGTGAGATTGCCCTTGCAGGGAGCAGATGCAAAAACTTGTTGCTCTTTCAATGCACAGCCTACATTATCCTGCCTAAATTTGAGATTTGGACAAACACTTGGCAAACCAGCCATATAGGTTTTGAACATGAAAGTATGCAGGAGAAACGGAGCAAGGAAATTTAATCTTTTGAAGTCCTCATCACACAGGATTAATTCAGCAGGCCATACTTCCATTCTGTTTGCATTATCGCAAAGTCTTTGATTGGCTTTGACATTAGAGTGAAATAGATGGATATTAATAAAAGGATGTGGATAAAGAGCTAAAGAGAGATACTGGGATCAAACTGTTAATGCTTTTACACTCACACTTGTCTATATATAAAAAATGGCTTTTGCAAACATCAGAATGTTCATTACACTATTCAGAAAGGGAGTTATACTGTGACAATCTGCTGAAAACTGCCTCCGTGATGATAGCAGAAAATCAGTCACTTATTTTGCTGGATTGTTCGTAAAACTGACAGGCAGGCTCTGACTGAATCTGAGAAGCCTGCACCTGGTCAGATCTGCGAAATCTGACAACAGTCTCTCTGTTGCTAATAATTATGCACCAGTTTAATCACCAACCTCGTGCTCAGCAAATTGAAAGCATACAACTGGGTAAATGATGAGGCTATAGGTATTTAAATCATACAGCAGTTTTTGTTCAATTGGCGTGGTGATGAGTTGCTCTTTTTTCCTAAATTCTAGATGATGCTGACAGTGTTTAAAACTGAGGTTAGAAATTACAGCAGAAGAATTTGACTTGTGACACATCTCATAAAATATGTCATTGTGCCCTGAACCAAATATAGATTGTTGATCACTTAAATGTATAGCTCAAAACACCTGCAATGAAAATAGAATTAAAACTCTCTTTGTTCTTTCCTGTGCACAATGGTCACTTGTTTGATTCCTATCTTACATTCAAATTAGTTCAGCTGAGAAGCGCAGAGTACAGATGCAAGTTTGATTATATCATTAGTAAAGTCGTATGGATCAATTTAAATCTATTACACTTCAGAAATAATTGAGAGAGGTCTCTGTGGGAGGATAAAAGGTATTTCCAGGCACAAATCTCATCTATTGTCAGATGTGTGTGTGTTTTCGTTTGGGATTACTTTTATTTTCCTCCACAGGGAAGATGCACTATCATTTCTTTTAAAACTTGATGTTCTTTTAACCATGTTACTCCATCACAGCAAAATGTCTTCACTAGCACCATGCCTTACATTTGACTGGCTTTTGGTAACAGCAAATAGTCATAGTGAAAACTTAGTTAAGTACACCAAAAAAGAAGGTTGAAGGGATCTAATTTCAATCTTGATGTTGAACTAACACTAGCAAGTGTCCAAGCACCACTTGCCAGTGGCCTATAGAGACACCAGAGTGCTTTTATGCATGAACTGCTGGTGCAAGTCCTGTTACTGTAAAATGCAGAGTCCTTCTAACAGAAGCCGCCCTGCACCTGAACTGCACCCTTCCTTTGAATGTCATGTACCTGATACTTCCTGAAATCTGTGGGGTGCTACACATTTTGCTCTTCTGTGGTCCTTGAAGGGACAGGTGAATCCAGCAGCTCCCAGGAAAGAAGGGGATGAGGAAGGGAAGACAGGAGATCACCCATGATGTTCACTGCTCTTGGATCAGAGGATAGCTGAGCCGGTCTCTTCCTGCACCAGACAAGGGAGAAAAAAAGAATATCAGGCAATGTCTGCTGTCAGAACAGGCTGAATCCAGTCATAGTCCTAACTCCCCTAACCCGCCTAAACACACACAACTTCAAACAGCAGCAGCAAGACAGGCTCTGCTCCAGGCTGTGACAAGCTGGACAACATCTTCAGCTGTCCTAGCAGCATTTGAAAATAATCTATCAAGTTGTTTAGTGTTACTCCCTCTCCTCCTATAAAACTATCACATATGCAGAACTGGGGCTATTTGACATTTGACAGATAGACAGTTTGAAGTTTAGATAAGCTAAAATGAGACTTGCTTTATTTACCTTAGGCCTTCACAATACACAAAATAAAAACTTAAATAAAATTAAAATACACCTCTATCATATGATAAATGTCTAAATTTGCCCTACTGAATTGCCTTCCAGCTCTGAAAAGCTACTGGACACAGAGCTGAGATCCATTAATTACATAAAATTATTCTCATTCTTCTGGAATAATATGTTTCCATGTAAAAATGAAGTAGAAAACAGCTGGAGATTTCCAGAGCACTATGTAAGAGACACAGAAACCTGTTTACATATAAGAGTCCAACCTGAGCTAGAAGGACACACCATTGCCACATTTCAGAAGGACACAAGGGTGAAACGCTGCCCAGGTACTCAGGAAATGAGGAATGCCTCCCATCTCTTGTTATTTTCAAGGATATATAATTAACAATGCTTTAGGCATAATGCCTTTGTGGCACAGAGATATATTTAGTTGCATCCTTTCTGTTCTTTTATGTCTTTACCAGCTAGGTTAAACTACCAGCATGGAGACTCCTCGACCTAGAAAATTCCCCAGGTGGGTTCTGGGAGCAATGGATGTGCACACTGTAGGGTTCCAGGGCAGGATGCACTGAGAAATCTCCACTGAGGAACAAGTCAGTGGTGGATGATTCTCTCCTGTTTTCAGGATGCCCAACAAATACTGAGAAGTTGAGAGCAGATCCTGCAGTCTCAGTGCTAGAAGTAGAAATTAGGCTGAGTTGGCTTCTCTGTCCCAGAAACATGTGAAACCTAGAAACCAGTCACATCAAGAGATGACTATTCAGAAAGGTAATGGACCATTTTTACCCTGCATCTGCAGTGAAGAGAAAGATTATGATGTTGCACTAAACTGCTAATGACTATTCTCTATCTGGTTCATCTTCTTTACCACATCATCTGCTGCAATGCTAAATATATCAAAACCAAAGAGCATAAGAGGTGTTTAACCCAATTTTAGTAAATACAGCTTTTTAGAACATGGGCAAGATCCAGTGAATTTTTCAGTATTCACTATATTTCATGTTATTAAAATCTTCATTGTTTAGGGGAAAATCTTGAAGGTTTAGGAAAATCAAGAGTTCACACACTACATAGAACATATATTTTTTTAAAGCATTATCACAGCACGTTCAGCACAAGACATTTATAGATTTATTATGATTTACCGAAGACAAAGTTAATTATTGTTAACCATAATTATAACTATTTAGGATCAGTTTCTTTAAAGGGGTGATTTTGTTTCAACATCAGGCTGCTCTCAGCCCTCTTTATTTCTATTTGAAAGTTATCATTAAATGGCCAAATCAAATACAGCTGTTAACTTTAAAGACTTGCTGTTCTATTAATTATATTGCAGTATGTAACATTTCTGCACAGGGACCTTTTCATAATATCTATTAAGCCACTACCTCATGAATTTTAATTACGTGTGGCAAAGAAAAGCCCACATCATTAAGACCATAAAAAATGTATTGTATTAGCCTTTCTTGCAATTGCTACCACCAACCAGGACCTTAGAGAAGCAACAGTCCCTGCTCCCACTCCAATTAATTAAACAATCAGGATCTCCAGAATTATTCTGTTATCATCTGGTGACGGATGATAGCAAGCAAAGACAACAGAACAGTTGGGTACGCACGTAAGAGATGTCACAGGCAACACTGCCCTTCATTATGTTGTTTTCAAATGATTTATGGACACCTCCTTTGACAAGAAAATGAGGAGAGGTTTACTGAAAACTTAAATAAGAGCAAATCTGAAATATATATGAAAACAGGTTAACAATACATTGATACTATTTCTTCAGTTTTGCAAAACCCCCTCAAAAAGTCTATACTAGCATCATCAAGACAAAAGAAGGCATTTTTTCCAGTGTAACATCTACAGGGACTACAGCACATGACAGGAAAACATAGCAAGAATGAAGAGTCTTTTCAGTTTTCATCTGCAATAGTATTCATTTATGTATTTTAATGTAAATTATTTTATAATTTTAATGACCTTGCCCTCTTACCCATTTATGGATGTCTATATTATATATCTTATATATACATCTAATAATTTCTGTGAATGAACTAAGAACAAACAAACAAGGAGAACATGTGGGGTTCTTTTAAAACAACAACCTACAATCTTTGTCCTATCTCTTCTAATGGTTATTTATAACTATATTTTTACATATTACCCACAAAGTGTTTCGGTCTTCCCTCTGGGGGATACTGCAGGGCTTTGTGACTAGCTTTGTGAGCTAGTCAAGATGAGCCCCTAGGCTCTGTTTTCCCCATTTTTATTCAGTCATATTAAGGACAACTGTGCGTAGGAACAAGAGGACAAGATCTTAAACATGACCAACAGTATCACATGCAACTGCAGAATGTGATGTGATTTAAATAGAGCTCTTCAAATTAGCACTGAGTAGTTTATACACAAACATGTTGAGGGTTTTTTTCACTAATATACGTGCTGATTGGTGCATTAGCACAGCACAGAGATCTTTTGACCTCTTACCACTAACTTCTGCTGGTGTGCAAGAAGAGCATTCAGAAATGGCAACCAACAGAGAGGTAATTAATTTCTGCCTTCCAGCCTTCTCATCCCTCATCAGTTTAACTGTATGCTTCATAGGATGCTTATGATACTTCTGCCTCTTGTATTAAAAAGGAAGCACAGTTTGTGAAGAGTCCAACAGAGAGAATAGATGAACTCATATGTAGATGTGCTGACAGACAGGCCACACAGCCAATGTAAATCACTGTTATCAGAACAGTTGATGTGAGCATGTCTTTACAAGCACAAACATTTTACAGAAGGTGCTGTCTAGGCAAGCTAAATCAGAGATTGCTAAAAGGGTTTTAGACCTTAAAAATCTGTTGTGTTTCTTCTCATAATGGAAGTGTAATGTTTTCTACTAATAGTTCCATTTTGCAGTTCACAGAAATTAAAGGTATTCCAGTTCCAGATAATTAATGGTATGGCATATTATAACCTCTTCAGAAGATACAGGTGGTAGATTTACTGTCTGGGTGTTTAATGGATTAATACTTAATGCCACATTACTAAACTTGGTGTGCTTAAAGTTCATCGATTTAGTGTTTAATGAAATGAAAGGGGCAACATGGAGCTCATCTGAGAAGAATTGTAGAGAGGTAATATACAAAATTGCAAAAAAAATGAAATGGTACCCTACAATTATGACAATTACTAACAAAGGTAGAGAAAAAGTAGGATATACTGTTGCTCAAAAAGATACTGGAAACTGGCACTCTAAAATGTAGACACAATGAATGTTCATTATTTGAATTCATCTTTCAAAAGGTCTAAAACATTGCATTTCTTAAATTTAAGGCATATAAAGACAATCTGTTCTTTTGCATATCTGGAAGTACAAGGCTTTGAATAAAATCTTATCTGAAGCATCAGTACTGTTTAGTATGCAATTTCACAGTGCTACACAGAACTGGTGAGCAGAAGCCCTCTCAAGACATTTCTACACCAAAGCTGGGTAATAGGAGTTCTAATCAGAGTCACCCCCAGGGTCGAACATCTGCCCCATAAGTGATAGCTGTTATTTACAGCACGCCGTAAGGTCCGTAAGTAAGGTCTTAATGGTCTTATATAGCTAAGAAATAAATGCCATCCCAAGAGTTCAGAATAAAAAAGACAAAATATTTATCATCTCCATTTTTTAAATTAAAATGATTAAATGAGGCTGTAGCATATCAAACCGGACTTTGAATCACCCCAGCCCAAGCTCAGTGTCATAGCAGCACATCCATCCTTTCACAAGAATGAAAAAGGTGTCCAGCTGGAAAAATACAGGAGATGTGCAGAGATTTAGCTCCAATCTGGCAGCATTTTCCAGTGCATGATTAAGAACAAGAAGTTTGCTTGATGGGGAATACAGTGCTCAGCACTTTGTAAGTTCTGGTATATAACTACTACTTCAAAGAAACAAAAAAATAAGGACAGAAAAAGAACAGCAATTTGTAGGGCTTAACAATTTGCAAGATGAGTTAATGGATGAAACTTTCCATGAAAAGATTTGTGTGTGTTTGAAGGAAAATTATGGTAATGCCCTGAGAAAATCATCTTCTTCTCTATGGTTACAGTTCCAAACTGAACAACCTACCTTGGTGTGCTCAGCCAGTTCACCCTGTAAAAGTCCCTCAGAGTAAAGGGCTAAAATGCTCATGTTTGAACAACCCAGTGAAGCTACTAAGTCCATGCTTTGTGACCTTAAGCATCTTAAAGTGCACCTTGAGCTTCTATGGGATACAGCAGAATTTCTAAAGAGAAAGTCATTAAATGCTATTTTATGTATCTAATTATAAGATAAATAGGCAAGCTTGCAGATTATTACCTTCAGGTCCCACTCTACTCTGCACTGGTGCAGCCTCACCCTAAATATTGTGTGCAGTTTTGGTCACTGCAATATAAGAAAGGTATTAAGCTGTTGGAGAGTGTTCAAAGGAGGGCAGTGAAGATGGTGAAGGGCCTTAAGGGGAAGCCATATGAGGAGCGGCTGAGATCACTTGGTCTGTTCAGCCTGGAGAAGAGGAGACTGAAGGGAGACCTCATCACAGTCTACAACTTCCTCGTGGGTGGAAGAGGAGGGGTAGATACTGATATCTTCTCCATCGTGACCAGTGATAGGACCAGAGGGAATGACCTGAAGTTCTGTCAGGGGAGGTTTAGGCTGGATATTAGGAAAAGGTTCTTCCCCCAGAGGGTGGTTGGGCAGTGGAAGAGGCTCCCCAGGGAAGTGGTCACAGCACCGGATAGAATTCAAGAAGTGTTTGGACAATATTCCCAGGGACACGGTGTGACTCTTGGGAATGGGTGCTGGGCTAAGGGTTGGACCCACCCTTGTGGGTTCCTTCCAACTTGGCATATTCTGTGATTCTGTGAAATAGCATAAGCACAGTCAAGGCAATGAAAAACATAAGCCTTGGCAGGTTCCAGTCAGTGAACTAGTTGTAAGTGCTTTGCAGGAGAATCAAGAAGGAATAAGGGCTTAAGTTAATATAAACTGAGTAAATATCTGAAAAAAAATTTAAAATAAAAATTTATAGTATATAATATTTATATAATATATAATATATAAAATATTGCACAAAAATATATTAATTTAAATTCATTGCTCTGATTAAAAATACCATAAAATCTTGCACGGAAAATATAAACATTTCAAAATAATGATTTAGATAACAGCATTTATATTCCAGGATTTATATTCATGGCTTTTCTCTTCAAATACAAAATCATATGTAAAAATGGTGCTTACTATCAGCCTAGAAGGAGCCAGTACTTCTTAGATCAAACATTCAGATTAGGTATTTTCTTATTTTATCTGATGATTAAGCTTGGCACATTCGAATTTTCCAATAGGCTACAAACTCGGTAAAGTACCTCTGGGGCCACATGTTATAAGACTGGAACATCAACATGATGAATTTTGCAGTGTATGTATCTCACAGGCAGATCCATACCAGGTGACAAATAGGAAATGCTTTACATATTTCCCTTCCTACAAACTATGTTTCAGGTCCAATCTGTCAGTCCTCCTTCCATGAAAAATTCCCTAAGGGTTCACCATTTTACCTGCAGATGCATAACTGGAGTTACTAATAGCATCAATAAAAATAAGAATTTTATAAACTTCGTGATTTTCATTTTCACTTGTCTTCCCAAACAATTAATGATCACATAAAGAAACTCTGCTTTCTCCCCACTGTTAGGGTCCAGAAAGACTTACCCTGGCAGAACTAGCCTTAGGCATAGCAATGTTGTTTCCCTTACAGATTTCTGTCATGGTCACGCTAAAACAAGGTTTGTTCCAGTAGCCCAGAAAACAAATGCTTTTCAATATCCCATGGCAAGCAACTGCTGCATGACACAAAATAGCAGGTGGATTTTAGAGCACACCTTGGCCCATGTGCAAAACACTGTATGTGCAAATAGGTAGTGTTAATTTTAAAACAATGCTGGCTTCAGCAGAGAGGATCAAAAACACAAATATTCCTAAATTTGAGGCAAATTGGGTTGCCAAGCAATTATCATAACAAGCAATTATCACAAAACCTTCATATTGCCACTAAATCTATCAGTGAAGCAAGAAGAAGCTTGCATTTTTTAAAAACATAGATGCCAGTAAAAAGAGAAAAGTAATTTTGAGACATTTTCCAGACCTGTAAATATTGGTTTTTATTTTTATTTCAGTGAAATAACATCTCTTCTTTGACTGTTTGAGTGTTAAATTTGAGTATTAAATTTGATCAATAAAAATCTCACTAGATGTAAAACAAAAACACTCTACAAACTCTGCTACTGTTTCATTTTGGCATATGGTCATGTTGCTGTGTTCTATTATAACTGCAAACATTAAAAAAAATAAAACCAGTTCTCTCTGGATATTAATTTTGTAAAGATTTGTTGTATTTCCAGATGCAAGCAAAGAGATGGCTATGGTTGTTCAAAATAATCAAAGTGTGAATGAATTTTCTAATTTACCAGGTTAGAAGGATTTGACATTATGTCATTTTGCACAAGGAATGACACCTGATTTTGAAGGGAAATGCATTTTTTTAAAATACGTCACTTAACAACTGATAAAAGGCTCTGAACATGTCTTTCAAAATATGACTCCTGTTTGGTTAGAATACAGACATCATCTTATAAGAATGTAGTTATGATACTTTCTCATTTTAGCAGTATTTGCAATTATCTATTCTCTCCTGTATTACATGAGGGAAACAACTTTCCCTCACTACCCTGAAGTGGTGGCATTGGTTCACATGAGCAGTCCCAACTCCTGCAAAAGTAGCATCTGATTTCTCCCAGAAAACTCTCAGTGTTGCCATATGATGAATAAATATGTCTGAAGGTGGAGAAAGTTACCTACAAGTTCTCCCTGGGGTAAAATAAGGCAGAACATTTCATTTTTGTCAGGCTGCAGCTCTCAAGTCCCTCTACACATAAAGATCTCACTTAAGGCTTATGAAGCAACAACGAGACGGCATGAGAGACAGAAATCTCCCAGGATACAGTCATTCACTTCCACATGGATTGTTAATGAATCACAGAATCACAGAACTGCTTGGGTTAGAAGGGACTTTTGAAGATCACCTAGTCCTACCCCAAATGAAGAGTCATTCAAAGCAAGTATCTATAGAAATAGGACAGAAATTCTTTCCAAACCTCCAGAATCAATGCAATGATAGTTTCAATTGAATCTCTCATCAAAGCAAAATGAATACAGAAAATTGGTCACACTTGTCTCAAGATCTCTATCATCATGTCCACCATTTATCTGTCAGGAGGCTTCAAAACCAGAGATCCTGTGCTTATCTTTAAGTGATGTATTCAGGTTTAATTTAAAAGACTATGAGGTCTTAATAAAGTATCAGGATTATTATTGCAGCTGTAGAAGTTGAGCAAAAGCAAAATATTATCACTTGTATTACTGCAGCATGCAGAGACCTCACCCTCAATAGAGTCCCATTGTGCTGGGTAGATCCAATCTTTGCATGCACAGCCTGACCCATACACCACGCCAGCAGTGCCAAAGGGATTTTGAAGCACAGCTAGAAGCAGTGTCCTAAATTCTGTGTTCTTGTGAAAACCCCTTTCTACAGAGTGGGAGAAAGCAACATTTTTTTACAGCTCTCCTCACCTGCAGAACAGTTTGAGTGAAGAGCAAACCAGATCATCATCATCATCTCCCACCTGGTGTTTGAGCCCACCACGACACACAGTCAATGACAGCAGCGATTGCAGCACCACAGCTAAGCAGTGCCCAACAAAGGCAGAGACAGTGCTTCATCCAAGTCTCCCCAGTATCTGGGAAGAAAACTGGAATATGGCAGCAGAGAACAGTCCAGCTGAGCTGCTCTTTGAGCAAATGCCACAATGGTCCCAATGCTTAATCTCACTTGCAGGGTAGAGATCCTTAATTGACTTCAGGAAATTCAAAGGATGCCTGTGACAGGTATTCAGCACAGCCTCCAGCCCCATGAGCAGACGGGGCTTGGGCTGCCAGTTGTGCTCATTTTTAAGTGGCAAATTTTCATTATTTAGATCTTTATTTATTACTTTAGTTCCTAAGGAACTTAGAAACAAATTTTTCCAGCCAGTTCCTTATTCAACTTTAAGATTAGCTTCTATTTCATGACTGCTGTTTCTATTGAATTGCTGTCCACAGCATTATATTTTGGTTTTTTCCTTGAGTGGTTACCATTAATTTAGATCCTATCATTCACATGGGTAATTCAGATCAAAATTAATCTTCATCTACCATAAACTTTAAATGTCACTGTGATGCCCAAATCACTCAGTCCTCGTTAGATCTCTAGATTTTCTCATATCTTTTTGTAAATTCTACCTAAATAATATTATACTCTGCTCAAAATAATGATACATCATCATTTACGCTCTCCTAAATTATAAGAATACTTGTTGAAAAGCTGAGCTGTTTTTGTATTTAGTCCTGTTCTTTCACCATTGAATAGTCCATATAGCACACTCCAGTGGAGATCCGATGGCCACCCAGCATGCTCTTGTTCAGTGACAGCAGACTCCGGATGAGGCAGAACACCCCCTGCACACCGGAGCTCTGCAGAGAGATTCCTGCATGCTGTCAATACATGTCATTTGGGATAGCTGTTAAGCCAGCTGAGCAAAAACTGGTCATCTGTCTGTGAGGAGCAGCACTGAACAACATGAAGTAACCAGATGTGCTATTTGGTCGTAAGGAAACCATCCCTTCCTTTCACACTCGGTTCAGAAGTAAACTGTGACTACTCTTCATCTTAAGTTCTGCAAATCTTTGATTTCATTCACAGGAAGCACTGGGATTTAGCTTAGCTTTAGAAACAAAAATTAAGAATGGGTGGGTTTTTCCTGATTTTACATTCAAAAACACTCATATGACAAGTGATTCCGCTCAGCACTGGACTACAAGGCACTCTAAACTCTCCTTCATTTTATTGTAGAGTTGCTTTCATTTCAAGCGAGCACTCTATCAGTGAGTTGGTTGTAAATTGCCAACCTGTAGCCCAAAAAGTTGCTTTACAAACCCCTTGCATTGCCAGCTCTTCTTCCCTCTCTGTTTGAAACAATATTATTTCCTGTAGAAGCAGAGGAGAAACGGACACTGACAAAGAGTTAAGGTGAAGAGTTCTTCATAGAATGGTGTCTTAACAGTTATTGAAAATAATTTGCAATAAGTTGTATATACTGAAGCACATTATCAGGTGGGAGACCAATGACAACAGCATTCCTGCCCTTGCTAACAGTACAGAAGTCATTGATGTCCTAGTCCCACAAAACCGTTTTTGTTCCTTTAGGGTTTAGTTGTCCTTGCACAAAGAGAAAAATTTCTTCTCTCTTTCATCCCATTCTGTCCACTGAGAGCTGAATTCAAAAGAAAGTTTACTGTATGTTTCTGAGACACTTGGTTTTGAATGTCGGAGGTTCCTTTGTTCTCAGCATCAATAAAGGTCAACCACTCCATTCCGTCATTGACTGGCTCCCATTCTATTTGGCTAATACATTCCACTTAGCATCACATACAACAATCAGGCATATTCTTAATACTAGGAAGTTGCAGAAGAACAAAAGGCATGTGTGTGCTATCTAAGATTTCCATGGAGTGAATTACGCTGGATGAATTATTCGGAATTATTCAGAAAAAGAAATTGTTTACTATTCTCTCATAACAGATGCTCCAGACAAAGAAAAGAAGCTGGTGCAGCCTCTGACTGAGCCATAGCTTTTCACAGCTGAACATGGTTGTGCAAATTAGCTGGTAAACTTTATGGAAGAACCCAGAAAGAAGCAATTAGAATCACAGTGATGGTTTGAGAATCTGTAGTTTGTAATCAACCAAAATTGTGCAGTTTTCCATATTCTTTGCTGATAATGCAAATGTAACCTTTGAAGGAAACTGCTCTGTATGTAGCACATCCTGAAAGCAAGAAAAAACACTTAAGTCCAAGCAAATATCTTCAAGGACAGTAGGCTGTATATGTCTTGGCCAAGTCATATATGGGCATTGCACAGATTGTGAACAAACTCTACAAATATGTTTTGGTCATTGGCACAAGTTGCAGGGCAGAAGAAGGTCCTGAGAGCAAAACAATGACCATGAGAAAACATGGAATGGTTTGAGACCAGGGACCAAAGAACCCTACAAAAAGACTACAATCTGCAGTTGACTAGTTAGAAGACTAGTGTCAGAATGAATTGTCTAGGAAAATTGTAAAATTTCGCGCAATGCGATCATTTCAGGCAGTGGATCATATTTGCCAGCTCACAGTTATGTAGAGGGGGTCCTCTATCCTACCAAAGGTCGTGGAGTAAGGGAACATGTGAATACCTTATAGATCTCTTACAGATTCTTCGGTTCTATTTTCTTATGTTGCACCAGACAAGGGCAAGAGAAATCATTACTGAGCTTGTCTCATTTCATCCCTATCGAAAAACTAAAGCTTTACATGAATTTTGGCTTTGTGCAACATTTTTGTTCAAATGCAAGATGGAAAAAATTAGCATGTTCTTATGCCGTGCCTTGGAATACAATTATATTTAACTGAAATTTTCAGTATTTTTTAATAATTAGGGTCTACTTCCTTTTATATGCATGGAAGATCAGTTCTTGATGTTACATTGATGTTAAGCAGGCAAGTGGCTTCCCATCAGAGAAAGCATTCCCACTCTTCATCCTCTTATCCTTGGGCACATTTTTCTGGCACGTTTCTTGTGTAAAATCAGCTGATTACAGGACTTAATCCAAGGCAAAGTGAATGAATGAATAGATGGTTGATGGTGATATGGTTAGTGGAACCAATCCTTTGGTATCATCTCAGCATGACATGCAACACTGCATCTCAATATTAGCTGGTACTACTGCAGGATTACTCATTTAAAAAGCTGATCAAGGCTGCTGAAGTTCAGAATCTGCCCAATAAAATATGCTGCAGAATTTGGAGACTGGAAGTTCATGCAAGTACAATATAAGTTGTGCAGCAAACTGGCTAGGATTTCCAAACAAGTCCACTAGAAAAAGCATATGGAGATCTTGGACTGTCAGACCAGTCTCCACTGTATCATTTTAGGCATGTAAAAAGTTTTGACCTCTGCCAGCTCCAGGGCCCATTCTGAAGCAATTAACATTTCACTTCTACTGCTTACCTCACAGGGATGAGGATAGATTGAATTAGTGTTGTCACTTCCTTTGAAACCTATTGCTCAGCACAATGCATAATTACTCCATAAGTAATTTTTATACAAAAGTAGTCTATTTTTCCATAGTAAATAGCTTTCTAGGTTATTAAATTAATCATCAGAGCTTTTCAAGACTCCACCTTACAGCATGTAGGGGTTCACTTTATTACAAATTAGTGTAATCCAAATTCCTGTTCTCCTTACACCAGGGACAGATCATACTAAAATACTGATGTGTCCTCCCAAGATTTGGAGTTTGTTTTCTTTTTTTGCTTCTTACATGATTGTTCTAAACTGCAGTGTCTTGGTTTGTTTTAGGTCCTATTTATTAATTTTTACAAGGTTTGTTCAGTTGCCCAGAGTACCAGTTGGAAACTTACAAAGTGAAGTGAGCATTCAGCTACACTATACGGCACTGGGATACAAGGTTCATTGATCCCTGAAGCAAATTAAATACAAATAATTGCTTTCTTATTCACATTCACTGGTGCAAGCTTTTTCTCCTCCATGTCTTGATATGTGCTTTTGGATGCAACAGAATTTGCACAGCATTTATATGTGTCATTGCTTTGGCAAAGAAAGAATATTTGCCATTGAAGTACACTGCCAATGCTCTGAAAAACTGGCTAGTGACTAAAACTTTTTCTTATTTTTGAGATACCTTCATTAGTAGTGTATAAAGAGAAGTCAAAATAGGTGGCACATAACCACAATTCTAGCTATGTGGCATGGATCGGAGAAATATTCATAAATAAAATTTTTCTGTGATCTGAGCCTCCAAAGATTAGAGACATGTCAGCATAAACAGCAAAGACTAAGCTGGCAAACAGTAAGCACTTCATATTCATATCTAATTTTGCTTCTCATACCCTACCACATACAGTTTAGATATTCCCTTAGAAACACAAATACTGTGTTTATTGGGATAGGTTTAAGACAATCTCTATGACTTTCTCTCCCATTCTTGCACTGGCTACAAAAGAAAGTGAAAACTATAGAATATGTCCAACAATTAAGGTACTTTGGTGGTTCAACGACTTGCAGAGGCAGGCCACTGCTGCTTCCTAACCCAGTACAGGTGTGCTCTCCGGAGAAGTTTTTTGGTTACATCTTTCTTGTTCTTTCAATTAAAATAGATACCTCCTATTAAAACTGCCCCTGCAACGTGGGGCTAATAAGTACTGAAGCTAAGCACTTCTTCTACCAATCTTTCTCTGTTCACCTACATTTCAGACAAGCTTGCTACTGTTTACAGTGACTGGACATTAAGATATCAAATGCCAGTAAGGGAAATAATCATGTCCTTTCCCATGATCTTTAAGCTCTCTTCATTAAGATGTCTTTTGTGCTCATTCTGCATCTCTCTTATTCTCTGCCTCGCTTCTTCTGTTATAACATGCAGAACACAGCATTACAAACATCATAAATCATGCATCTTGGGGAACAATAATTTCGTAATCACCTTACTGCATTCATAACATTAATTTTCCTGAGAGTTTAATTTAAAAGCTAAACATGACACAACAGGTGTCAAAATTGAATTTAGATGATTAAATCGAATAAACAAAACCTAATGTCCCCACCATATTCTGTTCATAAAAATCAGTTGGTTTAGGGTGACTCCATCACACTGACAACACAGAGATTTGTTGGAACTGTCTTCTACATCACTCAACACTTTTCATGAAGAAATAGAAATGGAAATTGAAATTTTGGTTACTTTACATCTGATTTAAGTCAACTAACACAGTTGCGAAAACATTTATTTATGAATAAATATTGCAAAAATAATGTAAAAATCAATGTTTTCTAAGAATTCCTGGATCTCAATGTCCATTATGTTGTTAGCTTCAGGATGCAGAGTGCAAAACTTTAAAAACATGCAATTAAACAATGTAAGCATGTCTTTTAGCTCAATTACAAAAGATCCAGAGGAAATATCCTAAGAGATGCAGGGAGTCTGTTGAGGGAGTGGATGAAGCTAAACTGGGGTACAGGAAACTTGGACGTGAGTTTTGGCCAGGATCAAAGTTTAACCTTTTCCTCTTCCGTTTGAGACCAGCAGTTCCCAAGCAAGGAGGTGAATCCACAACGTGGGAGGTACACAAGGAGGAATCAGTGGTGCCAGTGACTCAGGAGGAAGGCACGCTCAAGCAATGGATTGTACCACGCAGTTTCTCCGAATCCATCCTCCCTCAGCTGAGAGAGGACCAGCATTGCCATGGGAGGCACACAGGATCCTAGGAGCTCTTTAGGATCCCTCTTCCTGGATGCTGCAAGTGTTGTTAACACCAGGCATGTGTGGACAGGGAATTGCCCACTCCCCCTTATCAGCACGATGCACACTGGCACATCTCCCAACAAGAATGTGTGATTCCCATCACAGTCATGATTATACTTTCCCCAGCTATTGGGGAGTGATCCCGCCCACGTGCAACCATTGTACAGTTATGTCAATGCAGTGGTTGCCTCACAGGTAGCCATATCCAACATAGCCATGTTTTCTTATGACCTTCTCTTGTGGTTCTATGCACATAATTTAATGGAAAAATCTTAAATCCCAGCCATACAGTTCCCTGCAGTCACTGAATACCCCAGGACAGAAGTATTTCCTAAGTCCCTGCTGCACTCCACAGCAATTGTGTTGTTGAGCAACTTCAGTATGTAGCCACATATTTTGCGACCTCCCATCCCAGGCTGGGCCCATCTGAAACAACTTCTGTACGGAAGAGAAGCCTTTCAGCCTTTCTGTACTGAATAGAAGCCTTTCCTGCTGCTCCAAGCAATGCAGACAACACTGTTGTTTCTGCTACTGCTCTGAACAAATGCTTTTCCCACATCCAATCGTCACCTCACATGACCAGCAGTCACATAAAACTTCCGTATCTTCTGACAGCTTCCTCCAGCCCCCCAACATCATTGTTGGTGTTTTGTTCAGATTATACTGCACCTAATGAGCTCAATGAAAGCCATGAGGTGCTGGTTCCTCCTCAGCACTGTTCATCCCACAGCTGTGGGACACCATTCTTCTCTTCACCAAGTTTCTAACTGGTCTCACATAACCCCCAATGACTAAAGGAATAAGAAGAGAGAACCTCTCAATGTCCCATAAGGCAGCTACACTGCTCACATCAACTGCGCATCATGAGAAGAGGAGCAACCACCACCTCCTGCACTCCACAGGGCAACACAGCTCACTGGTTATGATACCAAGTGCAGACCGATGAGCAGGGTGCAGGAAATCTAAGGACTTAAAAAAAGAGTGCTGATGGCCAGGTAGCCAGATTGTCTGTCAAGCACTCTTGGCCCAAGTACTGCTCTCCTTACGGTATTCAGGAACCTCTTGCACTGGTTCTTTCCTCTCACATACGGAAAATAAGACAGTCTTAAGCAATAATGGGCGTACCAAGAAAAAGATCTGGTCACATATCATTATATCTTCCCATCTCTTAACCACAGCCTCACTGAAAAATGGGCCCTATATAAGCAGAATGCTTATTTGGTTCATCCCTGTAAGTGTACAGGGCTATTTCCACAAGAGGTGCCAGCTCACCTGGAGCTCAAGCAAATTCATCAGCAAAGCAATGTGAACTTACTTTACGATAGCGAAACTTTCATTCTGGAAGTGAGCAGAGACAGCAGGAGGTACCAGGCCTTCAACACCTGAATCTGTTCTGCTGTGACAAAACTATGACAGAAACTGGAAGATATTTTATAATGTGGGATCACAAAAAAATATGTGCACTTCAGAATCAGTTACTCTATCCAAGAGGATTTTTTCTCTGGCTTTCTCCACGCCTCCCTTTCTCCACCTTCTTTGCTGTAGATCATGTGCAAATTTCTGTGAAAGAGATCCATGAAGAGGAAATTTAGGGGCCAACATAAAGGATAAAAGAGGACACAAAATTATGATGATGCCCTACTAAACCATCCAGAGAGGTCAAAGTGAGAAGAACAACTTTATCCTTTGAGGTTGCTTGTAACCGCAGGAAGCTCCATTAACTCCTGATGGTTCACTGTAAAACATTAGCCCTTGTGCTGAGGGATAGATGTAGAGCTGGCTCCTGCCAGGAGAGAAAACAGCCGTTCTGTGACAACAGCCACTGTGCAATAACCATGGCACTGCCACTGGGTCACAGAGATGCTCACGTTAATCAGCAGAATTTACCGTCACCTGGGAGTGCAGCGGTTGCAGAGTCTGGCACAAAAGCCAGAGTTAATATAAAAGAACTGTTACGAGCTGCAAAACACCCTGTCCCTTGCAAACATTAATCTCTGACTGTTCACATATGCTGGATATGGCATCGTTACTCATCCTGGGTTTGGAGCTCAGAACTGCTGGGACTGGCTGCTAAGGTCTTCATAACTAACTCACCAAGACCACTCATTACAAATCCTTTGGTTTAAATCTAAGACATAAAAAAGACTGTAACAGCGGCTTTTAGGAAAAGCATCACACAGGCTTCAGCCTGTAGCTGTGACAGTTCACAACATACGATTAAACAAATTCTCATTCTGGGAGAACTGAAACTGTCATAAATTGAACCATGACCAAAAATTCACTGAAACAACTTCAGGTCCCTCTATTTCCATAAAGCTTGTCTTCCAATATTTCTGTTTAAAAACTGAACACATAAAAAAACAAGCTGCACAAACAGGATCATCTAATTTACCTCAATTTGTAATGATGTGGAGTAACAACAGTTTCACAGACATCTGTGTTACTGAATGTTTGTAAAGCTCTATAGGAGATGCAAGCATACTCAGATAAAGTTCCTTGCAAACAGTTCCTTCAAACACATCATCTGCTGGACCCAGGAGAACACTGGGGCAGCTGTGGTAAAAAAAAACCTTAAAGTACACAAATACCTGAATATTGTTCTCATGATCACATTTTAATCACTCCTCTAGTATTTATCCCTCATAACGAAGCTCTAAAATCATGCAAACTGTCTTGTTTGTAGGCCACAAAAGCAAGACACACTGCTTTTTTATTGGTGAATTTTAACTGCACATTCTATATAGACTAGCGCTGTCTGTCTTCTCAGCAGGTTATTTGTCATGTACCCCTTTTCAAACATTTATTGACAATCTTTTTCTCCATATACAGGCACAACAACTAAAACAGCACTTCAGAAATTAAAAATTGATTTTAGCTCCAAAAATCTGACTGTGCATGAAAAAAAAAAGAGCAAAAAAAATCCCTATCTCTAAAGGCTGCTTTAAACATCAAAAGCATTTGAAGCTTTTTTTGCTGGGTTGTTTTCACATTGCTTACGTGGCTTCATATTTCTTGGGATGATGACAGTCACTTTTTGATATACGATTTGTCTCACACTGACTGCTGGGGCTGGCTGCTAAGGTCTGCATAACTAACTCCCTGAAACCTCTCATTACAAAACCTTTGGTTTAAATCTAAGACATCAAAGGAAATGAGTTAGGCAGATGCAAGATAGACGCAAGCCACAGCTTATGAGAAAAATATTTTTAATAGTCTTGTTTGGAATAAAGTTCATTATCTTCTAAACCTCAGATGGCATTGGCACAAAGCATAACGGGGTTACCAACAGACTTAGTTCCATGTTTTTAACTGGATTCAGTAAGGGGTGGAGGGCAGAGAAAAATTCGAGTTAGTTTTAACTTACGTATTTATACTGCCTGTATATTCCCATTATGATAATTTGCAAAATGGATTGGTTGGGCTATAAAGATTGTTTAAATTACATTTTATGACATAGTATCAATGAAAAATACCCATCAGAAATATGTTTGGTTTAGAATTCAAACAACCTTAGAAGCAGGATTTAATTAGCTATTTTTCATTTTTTATTTAAAAGGAAGCTCGGAGTGATATGTGCACTTATTAGTCAGGGAGTGTGGTTATTAACCACTCTGGCCTTAAACAGCTCCAGCCTAGGAGTCCCCAGACCCCAACTCCATGTGAGTCCCCGCCATCCTGCAGCAAAGGCTCCCCACACAGTGAGGCTGTCCCAGCTGCACACAACCAAATCTCCCATGCTTCCATGCTCCCAGTGCCTCCATGCCCTGCTTGACAGAAGAATTTTCAAACATCCAATAATTTTGAGGGTCTGGATTTTCTGGGTGCCAGTAAAGTGTTTCAGATTGAGCAACCAAAACTGAGTGCACCCAAAATTAGTGGATGCTGTTCTAAATGACAGTCTTACATATCCGGATGCAAATACTGCAATAGTTTTGAGTCCTCTGACCTGCCCCCATTTCCCAAGCCCTAACGCCGCCGCCCCCTCCCCCCCACCTTCACAGGTTTTTACAAAACCTGGCACTTCCAGGTGTTTCTGCCAGCCACTAGGCAGAAACCAGCAGCCACAGGAAGAGGTGCTGCCTCGGCTGCTGGGTGCTACCTGCTGCCACAGCTCAGAAGGGACACTGAAACAGAAGCACGCAGGCATTCCCTCCTACCTGTAACTAAAGAACAGTTTTCCCCTTGCAAAACCTCATCTTTACGAGCAACAAATCTGTACCCACAAATATTAATTTCGACTAATGGTTTATTTCAAGATACTTATTACTTTGCCTTAGAACATTTGTTTTCCTTTTCTTTCCAGAGAAAATGCCTCAGGAACGATGATGTCAGTTGAGGAATTATGGGTTGTATGTGCTCCAGATGATGACAACAAGACAATTATTTTTTCCTTACAGGCATTTCGCGGAAGATACCTCTCTCCCTGAGGACTGTATGAAATTTTGTTACTATGAGGAAGATGACCTAATGACAAAAGGCAATCAACAATACTAATATTACAAGATTAAGGGCACTTTTGTTTCTTTTCACCAAGCCTCTTTCAAGTCCTATTGTTCAAAAAAGCTTGCAAGAAATTCACATCTCTCTCCCACGAGAATTAGTCAACAATTATTCTGCTTCCAAGAGAAATTTATTTTGAGTCAATGTTTTTTAAATCTATCTGTACACCGGGCTTACTCATGCATTAAGGATGATTTTCAGTGTTCAATAGCAACTCCTGAAACAAGGAGCAATTAGAAACATCTGATTTCATGATGCATATTCCTTCCAGCAAACTGAGCCACTGTTTCCAAAAGGAAAATGCAAAGACTCTCTGTCTTCCATACAGTTATTAAGTGTACAGCAGAAACAGATAAATTTCAAAAGCTGAAATACAACAATAACTTGGCTCACAATGAAAGTTGTCAAATGAGTGAATTTAGTTGTACAACAGTAGAATAAACAAAAACATTAACCCAGTTCAGCCTAACCAAGGAAAAAAGGGCTCACATTACAAGCAACAGCACCCAAGTAACAGTACAGGTCAGGAAGTCCTAGCTTTGCCCTGAGTTTCTTGCCTAAACTCAGACAAGCTCTGCAATTACTTTGCTCCTGTCCTGAAAACCCACAGTGGGGTTCATCCCACAGATACAGCTTACAAACTTACCAGAGAAGTTCTGGGTAGTGTGAAATGATGTAAAGAGCTGCTGTTATTTAAGACTGAACATAAGAAGTTAATAGTACCTTTTAGAGGCACTAGAAATTAAGTGTTTAATATTAAAATATGTAAGTGTTACACTGATGCAGGGACTTGGCCGTGCTAGAGTGCTGCTGCTGTGAGGCCATCTTCTGCCTCTGACCCTCTCCTTCAACCTGTGGCCTGAGCACAAGAGCAAAGGCAGAAACGCTCAGGTATGTGGGAGTCCAAACAGTGCCCTCTGATATGGATCTAAACATAGGAGATGCCCAGTCTTGATGACAGAAACGCAATTTGGTTTACCTTTTTCTTTTGCAGACAGCAATCAGAGCACAGCTTACCATAGTTTATCAAAGATCAGAAATTAAAGGCAATTTATATATGGCTTCTATACCTAGCAAGAAAATAAGTGTTAAATAGCACTTTTCCCAGTGTTCCAGCTGGAAATAGTTAAAAAATAAGCAAAACAGGTCTCAATGATATCCATTCTTTTCTACATATCGGTTAATGGATTCTGACACTGTAATTCCTTAGACATGGTCTGTAACTAATAGTTATAAAAATACAGCTTTTCTCAGTCAAATTACACAGCACAGATGAAAGAGAGCTAATCCACAAGGCCACAGATATTACATTGCACTTTACATTGAAACGATGAAAGATGGCCTGGCTAGAAACAGTGAAAAATCAAACAGCATGGCTTGTTGATCCATTCTTTCTGCTTGCTACAATCAGGAAAAAGATGTACATGGGGCAAAGGAGACAATCTCTGGTAGGGGTCTTAGAAAAGCAGTTCTTACAACTTCACCTTCTGAGCTCTGCCACGCAAACAGATGCAGAAATATTATGTCACAAAATAGATCTACTTCTCCTGTTTTCTCCTCTTGGCTTTCTTTTGTGATTTCATTTAATTTCTGCCTTCTCCAGATGCAGACAATTGGCCCTGTGGACACATCGAGGCAGGTAATGTCCATAGTCTGTCTTGTGGTAGCATGGGCAAGTTTTCTCAAGGAGTGAATGTCAGCATAATCAATCAGCAAGTAAATAAATTACACTAATGGGCAAGGACTAAATACAATGTGTACTTCCTTCTCACCACCACTAAGGGAAGGAGCCAAAGCAAGGTAAAATGAAAGCAGGCAGCAGCCTGCAGTGCTAAATAAATACAATATTTTAAAATACAGAGAGAAAGAGAGGAAAAAAGAGAAAGATACTTCAGAAACTAAATTGGAAATAGTATAATCTTTACAGAGCATCCTGAACTGGGATATGCTCCATCTGAATACAAGAGTGGCATATGAAGCTTCCTAAAGTTGGTCTCTAAATGCTAAATAGCTCCATCAGCAGGCTGTAATTCTGCCACAGTCACTGCAGTGAGAGTCACAGGGGCAAACATCTTCATTGGCTGGAAAATAAGACCCTTCTCAAAGCCTCCTGTGATATGGCTACTGAGAGCATTTATGGAGTGGACCCAAGAATCCCAGAGAGCTTTTCCATTCCTGCATCTTGGGAAAGCCCAGTGCTTAACTGTTCTAGACATGTAGCTCCATGTTTATGCATGTTTAGCCTAACAGCATCCAAAATGAATCAAGACTTTCCCTGCAGGATAAAGAGAGAGTCCTCTATACAGGTGAGCGGTGCTACAGCTTCCCAGCATCAGCAAGGGGAGAGTCATCCACCACTCCAAAGCAAGCACCATCTGCCTTTTCTACCAGGATTTGCTGCTATTTCACCATATTCTTTATGTGCTTTGCCCATTACCTATTGAAAGAGGCAGAAGGGACTGTTCTTCCACCCAAATAAAATCTCACGTTCTACAACTAAAACATGTTAACATCTCCCAAAATTCTTCCCACTTGCTTGTGCTGCTTCGTACACCACTGATTGGCTTACTTCCTGAGCATTCCACAGCACTTTAGCAAATTCACCACTGAATTAGGGAACCAGAAATATCTCCAGAGAGGACTGGGACGGAAATATTAAATGACTGGTTTTAAGATGCATGGTAGTATGTAGCAGAAGCCCAAGTCTACTGAGTTATATCTTCGTGAGGTCACAGCACTGCCACCATATGACAGCAGCAGAATAATGACATCAGCAGAACAATGACATCAACACATGAGGTCATGATTTCCTAGTGATTTTTTGTGTCTCCCACACATGGAGGTGGCCCTTTTCCACTAGTCTTCAGCCACTGTACGCCCACTGTATGCCCCTGTATGCACAACAACTCACTCTTCTGACAAGTTCCACATAAAGGGAGTTAATCATTGAAAACAATAAATCTGTACAGTAATTTTTTTCTCACAGTATCACTCTGCTACTGTCTCACTTAAACTGCAGACTCTTCAGAGCTGAACCAGACAACATTTTCTATCTTATTCAGCACACTGTGGGCACCAGTAGGGATGTTTAAAGGCTGTTGCAGTGTTCAACCAGATAGCAGCCACAGAAATTAAAGGGAGTTGTGCAGCTGAATCCTTTAGTCATTCATTTATGCTTCCCCTTCCTCGTAAATCAAAGGACAGGAAAGCAATTTAATCAGAAATAACCACAGAATTAGCAGTACAATTCAGCTCCTTACTCTCTGTTCTCATTGCTTTTGATAAGTAGAGGCAGCAAACAACCAAACAGCAAAAGAAAAAAAACTGAAAAATTAAAAACTCCACTAGTATTACAGCGCTGCAGATTTTGTGAAGTCCTGTTCTAGCCTGAAATGGAATATTCTTCTATCTCCTCTTCTTCTAGTTCAGTGCAGTCTGGCTAAATAACTGATTTTCAACTTAATAAGGATCTGACGCTAGTTGTATTACTGCAAAGCTCAGAAATCGCAAACTGTACTTAAATATTTGTTTTATACAAATATGCAGTGCAATCACAATTGTGTGGTTGGATCTCCCTTATCCAGCATTCTCTTCTGATCTGATATGTAAATAAGGTTTCTAAAGGACATGACCAGGAGGGCACTGCAATAGCTTAGTAAAAGTGGAATGAAAACAGATAGTGGCAACAAAAAGAAAAAAAGGAAGCCAACGATAAAGCATATAGTAATTAACACATGAAGCATTACTGAAATTGCCTTAGGAAACTGACCTTCTCTATGGCCCTCCCATCTCAGAAAAAATGCCATCAGAAGAGAATCCATCCCACAAGAACAAATAAATATTTAGGAGCACAGAAGCCTGTAACGAAGAGCTGGATACATTAAAATTATTAAAATAATAATTAATGAGTGTATAGACAGGAGATGTGTGAAAACAGCAAATGCCATAAAATCAGCCCTTTACCCTCACTGAAAACATAAACATAGGGATATACAAATAAACTAATAAAAATCAATGTATTCTATGGGAGTGTCAGAATGCTTCCCATGGGATTATCTTGGGGAAGATGCTGCCAGAAGATACCATAAAGGCTAAATATCTTTAAAGGATTCCCCAAAGACACCATTTTCACAGAAAAGCAGGAGCCTTTAAGTAATATTTGGTATGCTAAAATATAGATGAGAGATTTAAAAAAAAAATATTTTAGTGAATAAACCAAAGAATAATTGCACTGGATTAGAAGGCAACTTCCCCTCTAGAAAGATTATTCCATAGTGTCTATCGGTGGGACAACCTTTCCCCTTCAGCGTCTGCCAGCGGTCTCAGCCAACGACAGAGCTGGTCTGAATCCCTCTATTTTTCAGCAAGTCTTACTAACTGCCTCTGACAATTGTACTCCTGGGTATGAAAAAATTATGAACCTGCATCAGAGATTACACCAATAAGAAGGAAACATCAGGCAAAACAACATATACTTTGCAAGAGGCTTGTGAAGAGGCTTGTGCGGTTCTTTGGGCTGTCAATACCAGCCTATCCAGCCACGGGGTCTGGCTCCAGTGCACGTGATGTCTCTGACAAAAATCCCTAAGAGCACTGATCACTCCTAAAGCAGCTTTGTGCTGTCCTCTCACTCCCAAATGCTGCTCCACACTCCCTGAGAGTAAGTATCCATTACACCGGACCCCGTAGAGTCCTCTCCTGCAATTATCCTATTACACCTAGCACACTTAAAAACTAATTAATGCTCCTCTGCACTAAGATGCCATAATTAAACTCTTTCTCTTTTCATTTAAGACTGAATTTAAATGAGGGTTTGATGGCACTGCAGTACAGTAACACTCACAAAGGCAATCCTGACCTGAGACCTTTATGATGGTTTATGGCCAAGTAATTGCCAAGGGCTTCCTAGAACATCAAAACTTTGACCTTCAACAATTTACATTTATAATCACCCCAGCTTTCTGCAATATTGTCTGAAACATATGCATGGGTGATGATACAGATCTCCTCAAAGAGAAAATAAAAGTCTTCAGGACTTTTTTCTCCCAAACTGAGCTTCTCTATCTTTCTTTCACACACACCAAGTAGCGACCCAGCCTTTGTGACTGACAGTGGAGAAGAATGAGATAGCATTTCCTGACCTTTAAGAATCGTTCGCTGATTAGCACTAACTGCACCATTTCACTCATCTTGTTACTTAGGAGTTCAGCTATGAAGTAAAAAAAAAAAAAAAGCTGAACTTCACTGTATTTTACTCTTTATGAAATACCATAAACACTGTCCTGTTCTCAGTGCTGTGACCACATGACTTGAAAAGAAGGGGGAAGCGCTAGTTTGCAGTTTGCATTCAGCTCCCACTGGAGAGAGGAGGTCTGGAAATACCTGAATCAGATTAATGTACATACATTAGTGAAGTGGATTTATTAAGCTACACTTAAAGAAATAAAGATCAGGTTTTGGTCAGAATGGACAGCATACTCAGAACATGGGACTGCAGTTTACATGAAAGCCCTAAGACATCTCTGAACAACCTAGCACAGGTGCTGATCACACTGTGGCCAGAGCAAAGTGAATATCAGTACTGACTGGCTCTTTGCAACTTGCATTAAACCCTGTGTAATCACAGTTGATGTTCTCCATGCCCAAATCAACATCTCTGGGCCACTCAGTGCATGCACTGATTCACCTGGACATAAAGGACCATTCAGCATCTGAGAGGGCACTAACACACTGAGTATCATGCAGAGCACTGGTATACTTTCAACTTAATGCAAATGAGTTGTTTTGGCAGTTCAAGCAAAGAAAAAAAGCCTTTCTCACAAAGACTAACTTCAGCTGGAGATGAAGCTGACTGGAGATTGCTCCTAGTTGCTCCCAGGGGATGCCTGTTCTCACAACATTGTCCTTGGGCAAAGGAAGTCTTGTGGTGGGTCTTCTAATGTCACTGTGACACTCATCACACTCTAGGCATCCTCTCAGCTCTTCTTGACACGAACCAATGAGAAGGAGTTTGAACAAAACACCAAGATTTAACCCAGACCTTCTCTGCACTGCACTGCCTGCCAGTGTGATATGAGGATTCAGAGCCCTGGGAATGGACTCACCCCAAAGATAGCAATGCTTTCAGCCTACAGACCTGAGAAGGAGTTAAAAAGACAAAAAGGTGTAGCTGGGCAGGATGGAAGGCATAACCTCATTTCTTGATGGCAGATACTGATGGATGGGAAAAGGCAGAAGGAAGATCCTCCAGTCTTCTTGTCTGGGCAGCCAAGGGAATGGTGCTTAATGGAAGGCATTTTGTCTTCTCTTCCCAGCTCTTCTCTCTCATGTGTACGACTGGATTCTAAAAAGAATAATTAGGAGTTTGTAAGAGTTTGCCTTGACCAGAATATTTATCTTCTTTCTCTTTCTGGTGGCTACTACCACCAGTAATTATAAACGTACACTAGCAAGATAACCCTATTACTAGTTGTGATATCAGGGCCATTAATTGCAACTTTTCCATATTTTTACACTTTGATTACTCCACATCATGCAGCTTCTTCCGCATAGACAGACTACTGTCTTTTACTTATGTCATAAATTTTACATATATATACATCCATACACACACACCACCCTTTTTTTTTTTACATATGCCACTTATTGATATGTTTTATATATCTACTGTTGTATTTTAATCAAGCAGCATGCCAGGAAAACCAGCTTTGTTGGAGGTTTCAAAGTATGTTGTGGAAAATTAAGAAATAAGGTTCAACTCCCAAGCAGTGGGCTGGAATCCTTGGGATTCCTTGGGAGTGGCATTAACCAGTACCTCTGCTCAGAATCTCTCACAATGAGAGTATCCTCTTGCAGTTAAACACGTTAGATACTCATACTAGATTTGCAATAGGAAACCCAAACCAATAACAAATCTGGGGATTTGGAATTACTTTTGAGTAGTTCTGCCCTCTTTTAAAATCTCTGATGTTCATGCCAATAAGTCTCTATTGCCATTCCTAACAATCTACCCTGTATTCACACTTTCAATGAAAACAAATTGTAATGGAATTTATAACTGAGCAAAGGTGCAGAGTCACACTGTCCTCGAGGAGCTAAAACCTGCTCTGGGCGTAGCCCTGTCAGAACAGGCCCATACACTCTGCCTGCCTCCCTAAGCCGACACCCAGGGAGATGCACGTGTGGGACTACACTAGTCTTCAAAACCGACTGGCCTCCTCCCTGAGGTTGTTGACAAAATACCAACAAATAAGCATCATTTGTGAAGGCCATTTCAGTGATTATTTAGTGGTTCATTAGCTAACAGACTGATCCAGTGAGGATTTCCCTTCTATGTCTGTAACAAAATCAGATCTACGGATTCATCCTCTTGTCTCAGTATGAGTTTCCTTCCTCTAAAACTATATTAACTATCTTTCTCCACCTTCACACCTTCATCCCACTAAATTCAGATCACCAGAAATTATTCCTACTCAGATGCACCTAACAATACTCCATTCACAATATTTCCATTGTGTCTTAACAAAATGGTTGACATCATCAACATTATTTTCAATCAAATTAACAAAGAAAGAAATCAAGTCTTTTTACTACCTGTTAAGTGGATGACTACTGCATGTATGGTTTAATATTTATGTTCATCCATGCTGTGCAGGTTTATTGCTCTTACGTGTACTATTAGTGTTGGACTTGACAGTGTTAGTTTATGGTTGGATTCGATGGTCTTAAAGGTCTTTTCCAATCTAAATTAGTCTATGATTCCATTACTGATTAATTAGGTGTGCAAGATTTTGTTACTTCTTAGACAAATCAGTAGAAACTTGGAACCTAAATCAATATGGAATTAAGGGAGAAATTATATTCCTAATTCGTGGTGTCCTAGTTAGAACAGCTGGGACCAGTTCATCACTGGATGGGTGTAACCCAAAACTGTGTATCCTATAGCCTTCCATGCCATTTCCCAGAAACTGTTATCAATAGACCATTTACACCCTCTGCCCAGAGCAGCCTGACTCCTCAGGCTATAAACTGGGTGTTAAGAGGCCTGCAAGATAGGAGGGTGCCTCCCTGTTCTGATACCCATTGTGGAACTCCCCGCCCTGAGGGAGGTACTGGGCATTCCTGCCTGAACTTGAGGATATATATAATCTTGGAGTCTTGGGACTTTTGTAACCACTTGTGGAATCCAGAGGAAGACTTCAGACCACCACTCTCAACCAGACTGAGACCACCACCCTTGACTAGATTGCAATCACCACTTTCCAACCGGACTGCAACCACCACTCTTGACCGGACTGCAACAGCACTCTCACCAACAGGTTTTTCCCTCTCCTTTTACTTTGAACTCAGGGGGCCCAACGAACACCACTCTGTTCATAGCCCAGGGTCCTGGGTTATACATTTGGGTTTTTGGGGTTAAAACCAACTGTTTGTCTGTATAATACAATATTATTTTATTATTTTATTAAATTGTTATTCTGACTTACAATCTCTCCTTTTAGTTGAGTTCATTTCCCCTGCTGGTTTACCTTTAAACCAGCACACATGGTCACATGGACTGGAAGATAAACAAAAAAATGAGATTAACAACCTTAAAACCAATAAACTAGAGGGACAAAAAGTAGTACAGGTTTCAGATCAGTACCCAGTCCATCGCCTCGGACTTGTAACACCTCTCCTAGTGCAGCACTCCAGAAACACAGCTGATGGGAGGGAATCAGAGGAGTACCCTACAAACATAATGAGGGAAAATTAACAGAGAAGGCAGCAAGGAACACAGACATATACCCTGTGGAAAGGAAGGGAAATCAAAAGTTTATTCTCACCACTGGGACTGTTACAAACCATAACCAAGGAACACACCAAGGCAACATATGTTTGTAGTGTCACCAGCCTGCAGGAAGCATGAAAGCCAAGATAATAGGTCTCACCTCACTCCTTGGTCAGCTACCACAACCCACCAGACACCACAGCACCACAGCAAGCTAGCATGAAGGTTCTGAGAAGTTAATGAATTTAAACAGAGAATTAAAGTTCCTGTTTTTCCATTCCTTAATTTCTTATGAAGACAAAGCCTTCCAACTTAATTCTGCATTTATTTCAACCATGTATGGGGACTTGTTTTTGTATTTAAATAGCAATGAAGTAATTGTAACCAGTTTCATCCTGAGATGAAACTCTTGCATCACACTTCTCTCCTTGATCTCCCAGCTTAGCTCAGCCTGATGGCTTTTCTCCAGCGTTAACTTTTTTCCCTCCTTTTTTCTCATTTCCTTCATGTTCTCTGTGCGCCAAACTATAAATTATTATTTTGAAATAGGCTGCATTACTTTTGCAATACAGATTCATCTAACAACTGTCCTCAAAATCACTTCTCACCCAGAGCAAGCATACCATAGTCTGCCTCATTTGATGACTTTAATTAAAGTTTTCCAAGTGGGATATGTAAACTGATTATCTGCTCTACAGAGTCTCAGCAGGAGCAGAAAGTGTTTAAATCTCCTGAAATTAGACTTATTTGATTAAATGCCCTATTCATGCTTCAAGTATTTTAAATTTCTCTTTTTTGGAAAAACAAAACACATATGGCTTGGGGGTCTTTTATTTTATTTTTTACAATTTAGCTATATTACTTTTAACTATCTGTTCTACATAAATATTTATATAGGGATCTTTATCTTCTTCCCCTCAAAAAGAAAAAAAAAGTAAAAAGATGACCTGTCCCTTTGTACCAAGTCAATTCTTACTTTCACTGTCAAGGGAACTTGCCTTGTCATACTATTTTTCAGCACATCCCTTTTGTTCCAAATTTTCAAGATCTGAATAAAAATGAGAAGCTATTATGCAGTACAAAATAAAAAGAGATTGCTCTGTAAATTTTCCTAGAAATTGCAATGTTTTATGCAAATCAGCACATTTTAGCCAAAAGATTTGCTCTTCATCTTCAGCATATATAATTTGATTCCACATCAGCTTGTGGGCATTTTTCAGATTAATCTCCCATAATGTTTTGCCACATCATTTTAATGTACAATAAAAATCACACTAAAGCTTCAGTGCAGTCTAAGCTGTCACATGGGGCCATGGCTCTCCCTGAAGAGCATAATCCAGATCTAATTTCAGAAGGAGCCAGGTAGGATGTACATTTCTGAATGTACACATGACAGATCGGTGTCTATTCAAGTAAAATCCTGCAGATTCTTTCAGCAGTGTTTTCTCCCAGTTCTGCTAAAGCATCCTTATCACCAAGACACATATGCAATCAAAAGGAAAGTTTGGTTTGGGATTTTTTATTTGTTTCTTTTTTAAACACATATTATGTATTCAAACCATTGCACAGTTCTAATGCCTCAGTGGGAAGTGAAGTTTTTTCTATTCTTTTTTGTCTTCTACACCTTTCTGGAACTTCTTAAGGAGAACACTTCCTTTGTTGGATTAAGGACTGATGCAGTTACTGTCTCAAGAGTGCTCTCTGTTTGCATGCATTACTGTGAAAGATAACATCCCTTAAGAGGGATAGGACTTCAAGCTACGAATCTGATGCTCTTTAAAGCAGACAGTATCATGTCTCTGATAAACACTTGATTTTAGCTGCTTTTGCGAAGATCAGATTAAAAGAATAACACAGCAAACCACTAGCATATCAACAACAAATACAACAGTGCCCATAGAACACTTACCTACCACTGCTTTCCTCAGCTGTTACATTTCATAGCGTTCATACCATACATATTCTTTCCTCCATGCTCAGATATATCCCCCACTACTTCCAGCTCCACATCACAGTAGCTTTTGTTTCAGAGGAAAGTACTGGGTGAGGCAGTCAAACTTTTGTCCTTGTTTAATTGTAAAGGTCTGAACCCTTTGAATTTTCTATTCCTTAACTATATACTGATGAAGTGTTTTTAAAAGGCCAAATTGAACTACAGTTCATAGACTATGGTAAATTTGATCTTCATTCTGTCACTGAACTCTCAAAAATTAATTTTCTTATCTCTAAACGACAGAAATATAAATTAAACAGATTGTGGAGCATTTATCTTATGTCAAGACATACTAGCAGTCTGAGCAACACTCTTTCTTCTTTTGCTACTAACACACACAAAGAAATCTGTTGACCTGGTATTTAGAGCATTCTTCCTTTTCTACCCACGAGTTGCAGCATTCCTTGGAGTTTCTATTTGTCATTATAATTGAAAAGTGATTTACAAAATTCTGGAAAAAAGTGCCTGTGCAAAATCTACAATGTATTGATCCAATAAATATATGTTTATCACACAAAAGTAAAAATTTTACTTATCTGTCTTTATTCAGTTTTAATCAAGACTTTTTTAGCAGGCTGAATGAAGCTTCTTCTGTAAAACTCTTTTGGCATCTTCTCTTTCACAAAAGTTTTACATCACAATACAGTAAAATAGAGCTGAAAATGCTGTATTTTATTAGGACTAGAAGTTCAAAGTTATGATTAGGTATAAGCTTCCAGGGGATAGTCCGAGCAGGATGTTAAGCACCTTCATTAACAACTTCCAGTACAATACATAAAGACATACGAAAGTAGATGACAGCACAGCTGTGCAGGCATATCACTATTGCAAAGAGAAATTATTGCAGGTAAAAATACAGAACTCCAGGCACTTGGACAAATTACACATGAAATACCCACCCGCTACATTTTTGCATGCATGGACACATCTGTATCTAATGTCCTTGAAAAAGTTTCCACTAAAGCTTTCCATTAGATTTGCTGCCAGAGAGCTGCAACAGGACTACACTGCAGCCAGCTGCTCACAGAGATGCAATTGCTCCAACACTTATGGTTTAACCAATATCTCTAAGGCTGGAAGGTACTTCTTACTCATCTAGACCAACCTCCCGCTCAAAGCAGCATCAGCTGCAGCAAGATACTCAGAACTGTGCATCAGGTTTTGAGTATCTTTAAGGACCTCCTCAGCCTTCCTGGAAGAACTGTTCCAGCACTGACCACATTTACAGTAAAAAAGGTTTTTCTTATGTTTCAGTGGAAACTCAGTGGATTTCCTGTATTTCAAATTGCGCTCATTGTTTCTTGTCCTGTCACAAGACAGGTATTTACACACATTGATGAGATCCCTCCCCCAAATCTTCTGTTCTCCAGGCTGAACTGTCCTAGCTCTCTCAGCCTCTCCTCATGTCAAATGCTCCAATCCTCTCAACATCTTTGTAGCCCTTTGCAGGAATCCTAGCATCTTCTACAAGCTGGTTGTTCAGTCATGCAGATCTCCTGCCACCTTTGCTTGATTTCCTGCTTGTCAGAATGGACCACTCTTAAGTTTGGAGGTGATCCTTGAAAAATCAATCAGCTCTCCTGGACTGTATCACATGGGCTGCTAGTGCCAATACTAGTCCAGATACATCTGCTCCCCTGCCCAAATCACATAAAATGCTGGTCGCGAGGACTGGACTGCTGTAAATGCTCTGTTGGGAAGAGGTATCAAACTAAAGATCCAGCCCACTGGGGCCATCAGCACATTGTTGGAAAAAAGTCATTAACCTTTAGGTGTCCTGAGTTATTCTGAGAAAACTGATAGTATAGCTGATGTAAAACATTACACAGATATAATGAAATTCACACAACAGGGTGCATTTGAAGCCCAGATAACCTAAAACAAATCATGTATGATGTGAGGCTATCCATTATTGACATAAAAGCCATAATTTCTGAATTGTTTGACATATCCCTACACCTTAACTGTTCATTTTCACACTGTACACAGCACTAGTTGGACTGATGGCTAGGTTTGCTATAAAGACAGCTACACTATGTCAGACAAGAAGCCTCTTTATCTCTATATCTTCTCAGCAGGAGATACTGAAAGAATGTGAGAATATTCTGTACATGTCCTGGTTTTTCCTGAAGATCTTCTTCCCACTTTCTGTAGTCAGTACCCCAGGACCTTCCTTTAAGCGTGCTCTTTGAGAAGCAACAACAATCACTTGCCTTCTCCATCCCTTTATTTTTCCATAGATTTTTCTCATTTCTTCCTCAGTCTCTCTATAAACTGAAGTTCTAATCCAGTTAGTGTCCTCTCAAGAAGCAGCTATTCCATGTGCTAGGTCATTCCAGTTTCCCTTTTCTGGTGCACTCCCCTAGCTCAGCTACTCTCTTTTTAGATAAGGTAATATTCAAGATATGAGTGCAGCATGTGATATACAGTGGTGAAAAGATGTTTCCTCTTCAGTACTCACCTTCCCTCTTAATTAATTTCTCACAGTTTATTTCCCTTTCTGACCACTAGAAGGCACTGAGTTGGTGTTTTAAGAAAGCTTTTTTGTATAATTCCTAGTAATTAGAGCCCATCATTGTCTAGGTACACTGTGGATTTTTTTCCCTCATGTATATTACTTGGCATTTAGTGACCTGAGTCTCCATCAGGCAACCAGCACTTCTCAACTTTGCCCATGATCTGGTGATTCTGACTGACTATATTTGTCTGTTCTTCTAAAAATATCATGTGAGGTGTGCTGAAGTTCTTGTAGCTGTATGCTTGATTGTCACTAGCACCAGGGAACTTACTGTCCATACTCATCAATCTCCAGATGACAACCACCTCTTTACTGTGGTCTCTGCTAATTGGGTTGAGATGCTCTGGTTCACCATGGAAATCAGTCAATACAGCTGAACTGGAATTACGGGGATTGAGACAGCAAAAATCAGTGTGAGATGGTCTGTCCCCATCACGATGTGGGATGTGCTCTAAGCACCCAGAGTGTGGGCTCACTTGTATCTTTTCACACACTCTGAGCCACTGGAAGGCTAGAGCTGAATTAAATGGAAGAACATAAATATTATTCCTCTGGTACTGCAGCAGCAATTTATTTCCCAAAATTTTCCATATATCTTATGGAAGAGGATATGTCCGGGGTATATATGTCATCATCACCTTTTTTTAAATATATTCAGTATTTTCTAGAGCTCAGCAGACCTTCATTAATATCATACCAAGCCATCTTGCCTGACGGATTCCCTAAGTACCTGCTCCCTTTAATCAAGGATTTTCAGAAAGAGGTTCTGGGAATAGAAGTTTCACTTTGTCATAGGAAACATTTCAAAACCAGAGATACACCTGCACCCTCACAGACATAAATGCATGTATACATGCACATAACTACAGTGCTATATATACATAACTATATAGCAATTGCTAAAAACTTCAGTATTTAAAAATACACTTTTGTCTGCACAGTTTTTTTGAAAGTGCCTTATGGGATGTAATTCTAAATGATCTGAACATAAAGGGAATAACTCCAAGATTTCTTTCATTTTTCTCCTCCTCTTCTCCAATTAATCGATGAAGGTATTTTTTCATGCTCTCTTCAGCCAAACAGGATTTCATGGACTGCTGTTTATTTGAAAATCCTGCAAGAAAAGACCAGCAAGAAATTTCCCTCTAGAGCTATCACAAAAATTATCTTCACATGGGGAATTTCATGTTTTTGTGAGCTCATAAAAAAGTACAATATTTACTGTTGTACTTCATAACATTTATTCTTGCTGTAATTTTTTGCCTAAGTTTAAAATACTGGTTTTGACATTTTGCCTCAAGAACATGTTGCTTAGTCTGCCAAGTGGGAACCAGCATGAGTTCAGGCCTCATTGAGGAGGTGAAATTTTATTGCGATTCTCCCACCTTCAAAAATTCTGTGTTGTAAAATATGGCATTATTGTATATTCCAAATTCCATATGTACCCAGCAAGCTAATCTAAGACAATGCAGACCAGGTAGGCTTTTAAGTGCAAACTGCTCCTGAAGCAAAATCTGACAGGTCTGCACAGCTGGAATAGGGTTAAGCCTTGGTTCTAAAATGTTGTGGAGATGTTTTGTCTCACCATATGGGCTTTAAGAACACAAATTCTCTGGAGTTGAAGTAAACTTCCAAGACCAGAACCCTGAAACTTCAGCAAAGAGGCTGAAAGCTAACAGCAAAAGTTGTCATCCACAGTGAAACGAGTTCTGTGGGATTCATTCAGGATCACAAAATTACAGAATATGCTGAGTTGGAGGGGACCCACAAGGATCATCCAGTCCATCTTCTGGCCCTGCACAGGACCATCCCAAAGATGCCTGAGAGATGCCATCCCACACCACGTGCCTAAGAGTATCGTCCAAATGCTTCTTGAACTCTGTCAGGCTTGGTGTTGTGACCACTGCCCTGGGGAGCCTGTTCCAGCATCCAGCATCCAACTGCCCTCTGGGGGAAGAACCTCTTTCTAACATCCAATCTAAACCTCCCCTGACACAACTTCAGGCAATTTCCTCAGACTCTGTCACTGCTCACCACAGAGAAGAGATCAGGGTCTGCCCCTCCTCTTCCCCTCACGAGGAAGTTGTAGCTGCGATGAGGTCTCCCCTCAGTCTCCTCCAGGCTGAACAGATCAAGTGACTTGAGATGCTCCTCATATGGCTTCCCCTCAAGGCCCCTCACTATCTTCGTTGCCCCCCTTTGGACACTCTCTAAGAGCTGAATATTTTCTTATATTGCAGTGCCCAAAACTGCACACAATATTCAAGGTGAGGCCACCCCAGTGCAGAGCAGAGTGGGACAATCCCCTCCCTCGACCAGCTGGTGATGCTTTGCCTGATGCTCCCCAGGACATGGTTGCCCCTCCTGGCTGCCAAGGCATTGCTGACTCATAGTCAACTTGCTGTTGACCAGGATCCTCAGGTCCCTTTCCAAGGCACTGCTTTCCAGCATCTCATTCCCCAGTCTGTACCTACATCTGGGGTTGACCCATCCCAGGTGCAGAATCCAGCACTTTTCCTTGTTGAATTTCATATGGTTGCCCAGCCCTCTAATTTGTCTAAGTCTCCCTGCCTTCGAGGGAGTCAACAGCTCTTCTGAGTTTTGTGTCGTCTGCAAACCTGCTCAGTATTCCTTCCAGTCCTGCGTCCAAGTCATTTATGAAGATGTTGAAAAGCACAGGGCCTAAGATGGAGCCCTGTGGAACCCCACTAATGACAGGTCGCCAGTCTTATGTTATCCCACTCACTATATATCTCCCCATATCCACGAGGATGTGAAATGTATGTTCATAAGAGTTTATGGTCATTGCTTTGTGGTTTGCATCATTGAGTTGGTTGTCTGCAGCCAGAGCCCTAAAATCTATGCCTTGAATGCTTTCTTCAGACAAATGCCTCTCATATTTACACTATATCCCTGAGCATTCTGCATCACTTACTGTCTTTCATAATATATTTGTTTACTATTTAGTAAACACTGCTTTGCTGTAAAAACAACTAGAGCCCTACTAATTGTTTTGTGGCTCATGTAGTAAAAACAGCTCTTTTTAAGCTTAGGAGATTTCATAATGCGACTACTCAACCTGTATTAACATTGCTGGGAGCCTCTTGTTTTTGCCCAAGGTAGAAAAACACCCCTTCATTAACATACATTATGCTGTCCCTGAACACATCCCATTATAAAATACAAAGCTGTGAAAATCTGGAATCTGTAAGACTGCAGACCCTTATTACTCTCTCCTCTTGCATGCATTCACTTGTCCTTCCCAGCACGCCAACTTTTGTGCTAACCCTGTGTTAATCAAGGAGAAAATATAGGGTGGAATGCCTTTTGTATTTAACTATTTCCCCAGATGACATACTACTCATCCTTAGAAAAGCAGCACCTTTAAGGAATATGTTTCTTCAGAGACCCTTGTAAAAATAATCAGTAATGTTGGAGTTTATCTGTGCAATCAGCCTGTAATCTGCACCAAAACTAGCAATGGTAGGACTCCTTTTCTCCTAGGAAAATTGTTAGCTTTCTAGTCTAGAGTTAGAACATTTCAGATCTAAAGAATCTATCTTACAGATTCATAAACACTTCTCAAGACCTTCAGTTTGGATGCCCAGCGTTCCTACTCTACCAACAGGAACCTCTGGTCAAATTAACACCCCAGGCACATATGAACCTCCCACGGCCCATGAACCTCCCTTGGCACCATGGCCAAGGTGCTCTATGGGAGATAAAGTACCACTGATTACTTCAAGAGGGGACAGCAGAGTGCTATAACCACCAGGAAACATAACTTTTAGCCAGCTCTGGTTTTGACAGAGCATTTTTAACCCATCCTATGGGGAGACTTGAGCCCTGCTGCCTCACTGAGGTGAGCAACTTTGTTAACACACCCTAAGCAGCAAATATGTGAGAAAAACCCACTTAAGTGATAAATCTAGAGCCTATAGCTTGACAGTGATGATGTGGAACATCTGGAAGAGCTGTGCTAAGGAAAACACTGGGAACAGAAAACATCCAAGCCAGCTTACAACACAAGGGCATTCACAGTGCCAGCCCTCCGAAAGTACAGAGTTAATGGGAAGCTGTTATATGCTGCCTCTGTCTCTTTTCTGGCAGTCCCTCAACTTCTAATTAAGAATGATGCAAGTGTGATTAGAATATTCAGCAAAATCTGAATAGTTTATGGTTTCTACTAAGTTATTTCCCATGAATCCAAAGAGCTCATAAGATCATTCTGAATAATAAAATAAGTTGTTCTTATAGAGACAAGGTATCATTATCTAATATTCATCATGACAGAATATAGTCATCTTACAATTTATGCTGCAGTATCCAAGATATTATCTAACATCCATTATCAATTATGTCTTGAACTGACTATATTACATTTATTTAAAGAAATTCAGACAGGTGAGATGTTCCACAGAGACGCCATTTTCAAACAACCAAATGGGAAAAAAGGCATTGACTGCTATAAATGTAATAAACTCCTACTGACGTCTCAAACTCGTTACAGCTCACTAACAAGTATAAAGGCTGATTATTATGATAAAAGAAAAAGAGAAATAGCTTCCTTTCCTTCATAGGAAAGGAATTGTGACAGCTACTCCTCATTGAGCTGATCCACCTGATTGTTACTCTTGGATTCTATTCTGCCCAACATGTTTCCCATTCTCTTTGTTAATATAATATAATCCCTTTTTCTCCCCATTTTGTAATGCCAGGCTTTGAACACAATCTAAGATATAGAGGATGCAATTTGAGAGCTTTATTTGCTATTTCTAGGGAAGAAATTTAACTGATTATTTTTCAAGTCCAGAAAGTTAAAGAAATTATGCAGCACAGTTGATATACAGTTCCTCCCCCTTGCTTACCAATAAGATGCCAATGAGATGAAATTTAGCATCATGCAACTTGCCTATTGGGTACCAAACAGGTATTAAAAGATTTAATCCCAATGAAAACTGCACAGAAATATAAAATCCACAAGGTATGTAATCAGTGGTAGAACAGCTAGATTATTCTATTTAATCATCCCCTCAGCACAAACTAGCACTACCCAAAACTGCATGGCTTGTTTACCTTATGGAAAAAAAAAGCTATTTTGGAATACTAATGGTTCGTATCCGTTCAGATAAAACAGACAGGATCCTGATGTAAAAATACGTATTTGGAAAAGATTTCTTTTTGTGACTATTCCCATGTTTTGTCCCTTGTACATCATTAGGATTAGTCTTGCCTGAAATTTTCATAGCCCTTGCTTATTGACAATGTTTTAAAGACAAAGTCAAACTTGGCAGAACGAAAAAGAAGATGAGGTTTCCCTGTAGCCTGGGAGGAGCTGAGTCAATTCCTCTCAGCCCATAGGTGAACTTCAGTATTTGTGCTGGGGCAGGCAAAGTGGGAGCAAGGCTGAGCCCTTCCTCCCTTCTCTCCTTTCTACTCCAAAATGCTTCTACTGCCACTATAAAGGTCAATTTGCCAGCGATGCCAAGATGCCTGAGGAGCAAACAGGGCAGATGTCTCATGCTGAGTGCATTTATTCAGATGAAGTCTTTCTGATTTTGTTTTTTAAGTTATTGAACGACAGAGTGAAGCAATTGAAAAAGGGACATCAAGACACTGCTGCTGTCAGACTTCATTTAATGTTTGCTTTCCTCAAGGCCAAATATATAGCTTGATGTTACATAATGCTGCTATAAATCAATTAATAATTTGATACAGAAATGATTATTTTTTCATGTAAAGATTAGTTTTCCTTACTTTGATCCTGTTTTGATGGTGAGACTTGCAGCAGGTCCTTCTAATCTCAAGCCACAGCCATAGTAGAAAAAGATTTTGTAGACAGAGAAGATTTTTTCGTAGCATTTTTCTAAACCAGATTATATGAAGTCAAGGACGTAATATATAGATGACAGTCCATCTCAGAGTAGCCTCAACTGAAACATTAGCCTTTTAGCTTTCTCCACTGAGTTTAAGAAAAGGAACAGGATACTTGAAAACCAATCACAAAAGCAAGAGTACTGGAGTAATTTGAAGCACTTCACCCCCTTAAATTTATCACAATTAAGTACGTCCACATGGTTTCATTGACCCCAAATCTGGCAATACATGATTCAGAGGAAACATAGGACTGAATTCTTGAAGCAGGTGTGTGAATCTTCACTAGTCTGCATTTTCCTTCATGGAAAACTAGCATAGCAAAGAAGAGTTTTGAGTAGCTGCCCTTTTCTGTTTTCAAACACAAGTGGCACACACAAACCAGTTTATCCATCCATGTGACACCACCTGGCCAGTGGTGCCCCACACAGTCCTGCTGGTGGCCTGGAAACCTGCACCAACCCACAAGAGGCCTCCACCAGCTCCAGCCCCATCAGCACCAGGTGCCTCAGGAGGAGACTGGAGCTGTGGAAGGGTTGGGAGGTCAAAGGCCTCTATGGCACCTGTCCTGCTTACAGTCTTCTGGCATGGTTTCCCAGACAGCCCTACTAACTGCTGCCAGTCCCATGTGGAAAGAAGCAATTGCTTCAAAACTTGAAAAATTTCTTCACTCAAGAAATGACTGGTTGTGGTACTTGGTGACATGATCTATTTCACAAGGTGTGATCAGTCAAAGATTGGACTTGATGATTTCAGAGGTCTTTTCCAATCTAAATGATTCTATGATTTTGTGAAAAGGCTGTTGGCAGTGCCAAAAAAACAGCACCTGGCCCAACACCTCAGGAAGGCCAAGAGTGTGCTGGACTGTCAGTGCCACCACGACCCCTAGTAGTAGTGATATTCCATCACTACTTCCAATGGCCATCACTAAGGGCAGGAAGCTATAAAAATGTTGGGTCTGTTTGGCCATGGAATCAGGTTTTGCATATCTCAGTGAACTAAAGAGAAAAAATGCTATAGGCAGTGTAAAAGAAAGGCCTCGGCCCCACAAAGCTTCGCATGGTGTGCCCACAGTGCAATTTAAAGGTCTGAGGTAAAAAGACATTTAAAGAATCCTTTTCCCCATTAATTCAAGCCTTTTCCATACTGTTTGCAATTAAGGGATAATGTATTTAATTACTAATTGCACCAATCAGTATTGACTTCTAAAAAGCCAAAGGAAAGTTGCTTTTCCTGAATTCCACTCATGTAATTGGCAAGCTCAAGCCAGTGTGCAGACTGAATTAGCAGAAGCAGTGGGTTTATCTACTAGAGTCTATATTCTTCTTCAATTCCAGGCTGCTTTGATGATGATGATCCTGGCTGGATTTCTGGTCCCTTGCTGCACAGTAGTTCTATATAGCAAAAAAATAAAATCAGAACAAACTTTGCAGAGCAAGCATTTCTTTTATGAAAATACCATCCTATCTTAAAAAAAAACAAGCAGTAAAGAGAAAAGCAAACATGCTAAAGAAAAGGAAAAAAAATGTTCAGTTTCTTAAATACAAGAATAAATGGCCAAATCCTAGGTCTGTAAATTGTTTTGAAAATATGTAATGTGGTTCAAGTTTGGCTTAACACAGGAAACTAGTCACTCTTGAGGAAAGATACCAACAATTTTGCAGTGAGCAATGTGATTCAAGTCTTCTATGTGAGCTGCAAGCCTTACAAAAAAGCTTCATTGTGATTCTGAGCTTCTGTTATTATTAGGCAACAGCATGTGTAAGCATCCCTGACACATACAGCTTGTCAACACATTTCAATCTCAGGAGGAGTCTAAATAAAATGTTTGCCTAGCACGTTCAAAAATGATCTCAAGAGGCAAGAAGGAAAGGGTAGGGCAAGATTACAGCATACAAATTGTGGAGATCTTGGATTTTGAATCACCCAAAGCAATGAGAATCAGCAATGGCTTGCTTAATCTTTTATTTCCTTTCCATAATGAGCCTACCTCTATGAATGCAATTTTCTTGCCTCTCAGCTTTTATCTGTCACTTTATAAAGCAAACACAGCTTCGAATTTGACAGTTTTCTTATTGTTAGTCTTTGTTTCGAAACCAACTCTCCTGTTGATCTAAAAAGCCAGAGACTCTCAGCCCCATCCTGCCCTCACTACAGTCTTGTTTCTCCAGTGCAAAGACTTTCTTTAACTTCTCAGGTTTTTGATGCTTTATCTCCCACCCCACAAATTACTAAACTCTACCATGTTTGCATTTCTCCCGTAACTTTAAAAAGAGAAATCAAAACTAACAATGCCGCAGGACAGTAACACTGCATCCTATAAACTGTCTGGTCTAGAGCTGATCAGAATTTTTTCAGACAAAACTTCAACTGTGCAAAAATTTTGCAGGACAACAACAGCCTGTAACAAATTCTACCAGTCACAGCAGCATCACAAACACCCACAGAAAAATTGCTTGCTTCTTCTATCAAACAGCTCTGGAGGAGGACACATTTGGGGAGTTGTCGCTTCTTAAAGCCTGCAGCATATGAACAACGTTAGCTAGGTTTGTAACATCTTGTTGGAACAGCTATATTTAATAAGAACAGCCCCTCTGAATCTGACAGAGGAGCCGTCTACCCCACATCCAGGCTCCCACAGCAACGAGCAGCAGATGCCTCTGATACAGAACAAGAACTGAGCAAGTATGCCAGGATACCTCCCCCCGTGCAACTTCCCTGCTTCAAACAGCCTGGAGTCTGGGCACATCCTCAAACAAAAATATGATCTACTGCTTAGCAGGCAAAGGATTTTTCTTCTTTTACTATTTCTATGTTTTGGCACAGATAAACCTTTGGGAATAAAGCCTTCTGTAACAGTGATTTTTACTGTTGGCCAGATGCTGTGTAAGGAAGGACCTCTTTTGGTTCATTTGCAGCCTTCACAGACCAGTTCAAGACTGCTCATTCTTGTAATATAAAATGTCATAATGACAAGCATTACCCTTTCACTACACCACTGCATTTTTCAAGTCATATGGTATGCTGCATTTCAGAATATGAGCATTTTTTTCTTTTACTCTTCAATTTCAGTTAATTTTCAAATTCATAATACTCATAATTCATAAGCTCAGTTGAAGGATCCTATATTTTCATAAAAATGGCAAACCAAAATGTGCAGTTTCCAACTTCATCAAATTAAGGAAAAGTTTCATTTTAATCAAATCTTTCCTTTCCTTTTTTCTTTCTTTCTTTTTTTTTCTTTTTTTTTTCCCGAGGAAGGAGATGAAGATATTTATAATACTTACTGCGAGAAAAATCTTTTTACTCAAAGAGACTTCTGGATTTATGCCTAGAAGTCAGGCATTCAAGAATGATCTATATCTAAGTATTTTAGCCCTGGTGACTGGCCACCTAGTTGAAAGTAGCTCTGCTTGAGTGCATACACTGCTATAAGAAAGCATGGCAAAGAACGCTGGAGACATACCAATACTTACAGATGCAACTGTCTCCCTTTAAATTAGGAAGTTAAGATGAAAGCTAAAACACAAAGTACAAAACCTTATTAAAATTATTACATAATGAGACTAATCAAAGCTTAATCATGACTTGGTTAAATTCACTCATAATCATTATAACTGTGAAGCTTGTCACTAGAGTGGCCCAAGTCTGGGATTTTCCCCTGACTACAGCAAAACAATTGAAAAGCACTCCATAGCAAAGCTAATTGAGAGAAAAAAGGTTTCCAGCAGTATAGGAGAGGTGTTCAGAGGGGAATAAATACTGCTTACAGTCTTAATATGTAAGGGGTATTTTGAGTGGTACTATCTGTTCCCTCTCTTTCTCCCACACAATGTAAGTGTTCTCATGATGAGGAGTGCTGCCAAAGTTAACAAGGGAGATCCAAACAAACTTATTCATTACCTGACAAGATCCTCAGTCCAGAACGTCTGTCTATCTGTTCCTGGTGCATTTGCACAGTTGAATGAAGATGATCTAAACCCACATTCTCACCAGAAGAGGTAGAGCTGCCCAACTTGCTCATACCCTTTGACAGCGGTTGGGCTCAGACAAACATCTGGCTGTCTGGATTCACAGGCTGAGGCCTGTTTGAAAATTAACCCTGAAAATTAAGGTTGCTGGCTGACTGAAAACAGATTCAGTTCTCTGCACAGCTGTCCTTAAGCCAGTGCTGGCACAGGGAAAGGAGCAGAAATAGGTAGGCAGATAAAGGGCAGCAGTGGCTGGTTCAGAGGTGTCACAGACTTAGGTGAACTTAACATGTCAGCAAACTGCACCCTGAAATCAATCCCCACATTGTTCACGAGCCCTAGGCTCCCAGGCATATCAGTTTGTCTATAGTTGCCTATCAAAAGACTCTCTGTTGGTCATCAACTCATTAACTAATGATTACTGTCTTCCACTCCAAAATCTCTTGAGGTTCTGCCTGAAAAACAGGGGTTCCTTCTGGTTAGAAGACTATTTTTTAAAAAATCTAAATGTACAGACAGCAGACAAATAGCAGAAGTTGGAAGAAAACTGTAGTTCGAATCACAGATACTTCAACCACTTGGTTCCACGAAGGTTGACCATAGTGAATTCCCACAGAATCTCACAACAGAGATGCAATTGCAACACATATAAAATGAAGGTCAGTCCCTGTGGGTCATCTAAACCACAGATTATCTACAAAACTGTTTCCCTCAAAGGTCTTTCTCAGTGCTTAGTGCTGGAAGTGTGTTACATGGGATGAAGTTCACTCCAAGGAAGGAAAGGTCCAAGATCTAGACACTATAGAAATATAGGCACTTTGTAAGTAAGTCCTATGTAAGCATAATTTTGGAGGCCAGGTGACAATAAGTATTGTGTTAGTCCTTATGTGGATGCAATAGATAAAGAATATGCAAACAAAATTTAAGATTATATTTTGGTCACATTTCAGGGCTTTAAGATACCCACATGATGAGGTCCACAAGATATGCATAGCAGACAATTCAAACAAAAAGCCAGATGAAAAAATATACTTTCCAATTTCAGAAAATAAAAATAATCAGAGAACAATTATCAAAGTTTGAGCTTTGTTTCCCCATTTGAAAATAGAACAAAGCAAGAGTTGATGAGTGAGTTGTAAAAATGAATGATTCAGGCTTAACATGCCTCAGAGGAAGTAAACTTGAATTTAAAACAGTAAAACAGGGCACGAAGTTGCCAGCTACCCAGTAAAGGCAGGTTTGCTTCTTATTTGATTACTGACATGAAACTCTCTAAATCCCAACGCTCCTGATGAATCACTAAGAGTGGGTTAAGATAGCCACCACTCTATATTTTTTTGTTCTTCAAACTTGTGAGTTATGGTCCAATAAGCAAAATTTTTCTTGAGTCATCAAGTAGTCAGCTATCAGCTTTAGATTTATCTTCATTTACTGAAAAGCTTTAAGTGTCACCATCTCTTAAGCCAAACAATTTAGTTCATTTTCCTAAAGTAGACAAGAAATCTGACTTGTTCCAACAATGGAAAATGCTGATATTTTACATGTGGTAAAAAATAAAGAAACCTTGATCCTTTTTGAGTACCTCATTCTCACAGATTCTAGGAAAGCAGTAAATCACCAAGACATCTGAATATCAGAGTCTATATCTGAAGGGATCCATTTTTCTTGATGATATGATTTACAGTCATTTATTACCACAGCTTATAATCTATACCTGTTTGTCCATGCCATTCACAGAAATACACAGAGCATCTATACAGACTTAGCTCTACAGGGGATTTTTGATAGTTGTCAATATCTTATATGGTAATGGCATTTCCAAGCAACTAAATCCTAGACAGAAGCTATCATTAGGTCCTTGCTGGGAGGGAGAGAAGCTATTAAACATGCATCAAACTAGCTGCCATACAAACCTAAAATACAAGAAAAAATGTATAAATAGATTTATAGAAAATGTCAGTGGAAAGAAAAAAACCCTAAACAACCAAACCCCAATGGTTTGAGGCTAATAGCAACCACAGTTTCCCAAGGTACTTTCATGTGCGGTAACAACAGCCTTCAGAGCTGACAACATCTGCTCTCTGGCCTTCCACAGCTTAAAATGCAAGTAGGTACTTCAGAGTGAATCAAGGCAAAGAGAGCAGAAACAATTTGTGAAAAGGAATAAAACAGGCTGTAGCTGTTAATCATTGTCAATCACTACCACACTTTAGTAGGAAAAGTGAATAACTAGCCCTTTTGATCCTGATTCATTTTTACCAGATTTTACCTGAACGTACCATTTGACACATGAAGCAAGCAACCAATCTGGGACCTAGTTTTCAAAGGTGAAGATGCAACTTCACCTTCATGCAAGTTGCATGTCAGCGGCAATCAGGTGTCTTCAGCACCTTTCTGGATTGGGAGCTCTATTGCAGTCAGTCAGGAAGTACCTCTCTCCCCCTTTCTTCATTCACCCAATTTGCTCTGTGGGTGCTTTGTCAGAACAAAGCCTTGGTAGGAAACGTTCCTCCTCACAGATGATCAGCCCTTTGCAGATATTGCCATTTTTGCATTCGACTACTCTATCACTGTTCAGGGAAAGAAAGGACTCTTTTCAGAAGAGTTACAAGTGAGGAAAATATCCCACTTGGAGATATTCAAAAGCCATCTGAACATGGTCCTGTGGGCAACTGTCTGCAGGTGGCCCTGCTTAAGTGGAACCAGATGATCTCCAGAGGTCATCTCCCTCCTAACCTCAACCACTTCATGATTCTGTGATGTGTAACCTCCTCTCAGGTACCCAGAGAGGGATCTGTAGTTCTGAATTATAGAAAAAGGCTCTCAGTACAGAATTAACTTTGAAACAGCAGTCAAAGCATTTGAGGAATACATGTAAAGTACACAGCAAGGAAATTCTGGCTTCAGAATTTCAGAATTCTGGCTTCAGAATTCAGGGCTTAAATACCTGTATCAGTTTGGGATTCACAATCACAATAGATTGTTTCGAAGGCAGAGCAGGAGCCATTAAAGACGTTTCCTGCAAGCAGCAACAGCCCCCACTCTTTGTATGGTAATATCACTGCCTGAGCATCCTGGCTGCACTGCAGACAAGACTTCTGCACGCCTGGCATCAAAGAGGATTCAAATCCACACACCTAAGCTCCTAAAGCTACTGGAGTTCTGCAGATGTTTACAGGGAGGAAGATTTTTAGCCTTCCAGAAGACACATTATTGGGCCAAAACTGTGCTTGTTCTCAGGAGTGAAAGAAACAGCAATGTTTTCGCAGATATGGCAAGAACCATTCCCACTTCAGCATAATTAGAGCAAGATGTTGGGAAGAAAATGGATGGCTGGTTCATGCCAGGTCTCTCATTTCCTGCAGAAGATTTTCATAACCACCAACCAACTCCACATGCATGGGGACAGGATACCACTACCCCTCTTTTACCCTTTTGTTTGGGCAAAAATGTCTATGAGCACTATTTCAAGCAGACCTTTTAGACAGCAGCTGCTCCCCTACAGAGATAGAGACTGACAGATACGGTGGAAATTCTACAGCCTCGGACTTACCATTTTGGTCCTGAAGGAGGTTTGGAAACATCTGAAAATTACACTTTAGGACTTAGGCACCTAATTTTGCTAAATCTTAAACAGCTAAACCTTTTTGTATTTCTCTGGGACATGACTGCAGGTAGGGACACACAAATTAGAAAAGACAAGAATGAGAACAGACTATTACTAAACAAGCAATAGTAATAGAGGAGAATAAGAGTTGTGCAATACCTCGTAGTTTATTAACTCACTTTCTTTGGCAATCTGCAGTGATAAATCATAAGGAAAGATACAACAGACAAGACTGTTAGTGCCATTTGGGAGACAAAAGTCTGAACGATTGAAGAAGATTTGTTGTGCCTTTGGAGAAACAAATATTTCTGCATGTCGCTGTTCAAATTTGGCAACTGAAACAGGTTAACCTACTGAAAAGAGGTATCTAGAATAGTGGATGTTAAATAATGGCATATCTGCATAATTTATAACTCTAGATTAAAAATTCACCTAATTGCAAGCAGAATACAATCGCCCCAATGTATCAAATCTTAAGTTTTTCACTAATAATGAACAGTATAAATTTAATCATGACTCCATAAGATGTTCTTTCTTTTTCTGAGCAATGGCCATAAGAAACATTGCGCTAATAAAGGTACCAAGATCAATTTTTGAGGATGGCAATACAAAGATTTTTCTCTAGAAGCAACTATAACATTTACCAAACACACGCACAGATCTTTATTCCCAGTCAGGAAGATTATGACTATATAGTTTGGGCTGCTATGAAGCACCAATGACAGACAAAACAACTTCTGCTTCAAAACTCATAAATTTCTGTTGAGACACTTCCTCACTTTCCAAGGACTGTCTAGATTTACAGTTTTTACACTGTATTGCTATGCTCTTGTGTGACACAATGGCTATTAAATATGTATCCCTTTCTGTTAAATATGTATCCCATGTGCATAGTGTGTTTGGGTATACACATATATGGGTTTCAAAAACTGCTATAAATGAAGAAATCTTACATCTATGAGAAGAATCAACTGGATGTACACTGCCATTAAGGAATCTGTGGATCCTAATACCTCAAAGGACACAAAAAAAGATATCTTTCCTAGAAATATAGCTGCAAAATCAGTCTTTCCATCACTGTGGCAGGAACTTACGCTGAACCCAGCTATAATATTGTCACAGAGTAGAACAGTCGTAAGCTTATGGCTTTTTCTAAGTAATAGGCTTTGGACCATGAGCTGCATTGAAACTCCAGGCTTTCCAGAACTGAAGGGGAGATCAGTCTTCATGAATGAGTGTGGTGCGTTAGCTTTGACTAACAGCCAAATGCCCACCCCAGCTGCTCCTTCTCTCAGTGAGATGTTCACACGTCCCCACTCATTCATGTCCCCACAACTGACTTTATTTAACAGGAGCATAAATAGGAAGAACAGAAATGAGAAAGGTTGTGGTCTGAGACAAGAACAAGGAGTTTGCTTGCTGTTACAGACACAGCTTGGTGAAAATCAATTTGTTGATTAGGGTAGCAAGAAAAAAAAAAAGACAAATATTGAAACAACACCTTTCCTCCTCGGTTTCCCACACCCAAACACCTTCCTTCTCCCCCGCCTCTTCTACCAACACCAGGAGGTATGGGTGTAGATGAGGATGGAGGATTATGGTCAGTACTCAGCAGTTCCTCTCTGCCACTCCCTCTTCCTGACATCTTTCCTCTGTTCTGGCATAGGCTTTCCATGAGCTACAGTCCTTGTCAGGAAAGTCTGCTCTGGCATCAGAGTCTCCCAGGTCTGTGGTATCTGCTCTGGCACTTGGAGCACCTCCTCCTCCAACATTTTTGTTGAACCCAGTTGTTTCTTACTCTATTTTTCTCTCCTCCTCTGCCCATCCAGTACTTTCTACCCTTTCTTAAGGGACTCGAGCACAAGTCCTATGAGGAGAGGCTGAGGGAGCTGGGGTTGTTTAGGCTGGAGAAGAGGAGGCTCAGGGGAGACCTCATCACTCTCTACAACTACCTGAAAGGAGGTTGTAGCCAGGTGGGAGTTGGTCTCTTCTCCCAGGCAGCTACCAGTAAGAAAAGAGGGCATGGTCTTAAGCTGTGCCAGGGGAGGTTTAGGTTAGATATTAGGAAGAAATTCTTTACGGAAAGGGTAATCAGGCATTGGAATGGGCTGCCCAGGGAAGTAGTGGAGTCTCTGTCCCTGGAGGTTTTTAAGATGAGATTGGATGTGGCACTTAGTGCCATGGTCTAGTAACCATGGTGGTAGTGGATCAAGGGTTGGACCTGATGATCTCAGAGGTCCTTTCCAACCTGGATGATTCTATGATTCTATGATTCTTGAGTATGTTTTCCCAGAGGCACCACCAGTTTGGCTGATGGGTTCAGCTGTGTCCTGCTGTGGGTCCACTGGAGCCAGTAAAGTTCTGCATGGGGCAAACCTTGGCCTCTTCTCACAGAGGTCAGCCCTGCAGTCCCCTGCTGCCAACACCTTGACATGGTCACCCAATACAACAAGAGGCAGAGGGAGGCAGCACCACACTACCAGTTTCTGCACCAGCTGCCTGGTGTCAACACCCACTTTTGGGGTATTTTGGTACATACCAGATTGAGCATTCATTTCTGAAACCTGTCATTTGTGAGAGAGAGAATGTCCTTGCTGGTTTCAAAAACCTGCCATGCAAACTGGGAGAAATCTAGAAACCTCTGCAGACAGTAGAAATGTAGAAATGAACTGATGAATCTGCAGTGTTAGAAAGGAAAGGAAATGTCTTTTCAAAAATGGCAAACTTATTGGCACTTCAATAGAGAACATGCAAGAATTTAATTTTCATACATTTAAATGGTTGTGCAAATTGTATTTATCATCAATACCTTGAATAAATCCCCTACCACTCTCTTCTATCACAAGGAGCACTGAGCTCCACTGAGTCTTTTGAAGGCATCAGTGCTTCACTAGGTGAAATTTGGCAAGTGCTACTGCTATATACTAAATAGGAAACCCCCTCATCTTGGCATGATCATGTCTTCTGCATCATATCACAGAAAAATCTCAAAAATCTGAAGAACAAGATTGAGATGGAAGAGACAGCTCTGTATCTTAGAGAATTAGACATGTTTTTTACAGAATTTTCTTTTTCACATGAAAATACCACACAGGGAGATTAATTTCACCCTGTTTTTCAGTATTGAGCAAGATTTGGAGGCATTTCAGGCAGCACTGTGGAACAAAATAAAAAGAAATAATTATTGGTCTGTGATTAAATCATTAAAATGTCGCAGCTAGAAATCAGCTTATTATTCTGTTCACTTTGAGACCCTTTGTAGGACTGGAGCTAAAGTCTGGCCACAAAATTCCGCACTTCTGAAGACTGGGCAATTTTCAGAAGTATGAAAATGCTCAGGGAAAAATAATCTGTTTGATTGTCCACGGGCAAACTAGAGTTTAGATTTGGTAATATTCAAACAAACAAACAAAAAAGGTCCTCTCCATCTTCTAGCTGTAGATACTTTCTCTCAAGAAAATCCAAATTGCAGCAGTTTCCCAAAGGCTTTATTCTTTGCTCTGCCCTACTTTTTATTTCTTCCCCTCAAGCAATGCCCCCAGGTTTTTCTGCTTTGTTCTTATCATGATTTTGTTTCGCAGTGGTCTTGCTACAGCAAATTCAAATACTGCTACTGTTTCTCAGTCAAAACTGGGAAGGACTCTAACTACTTTAAGGTCAAGGAGAACTGAATAATCAATATCAGTAAAGTTCTGGGGAGCACATATGTGGCAGATATCTAAATCCAATTATACAGAATAAAATCTTTCCAGTCCTCTCGAGTGCAACACCATACTGATCAGTGTTCACAGAAACACACATGTCCTTTTCTAATGCCATACAGCCTGATGGGAACAAAAAACACCCAATGCTTTGATCGCTGACTTGTATCAGCACTGAATCCTGATATATAATTTCAAGAATAATGGCACAGAAATATAACATTTGCTTCTAAATACGTTTCCTTTACTACCTGGCTAGAAATTACAGCACTTGTACTTTTTTCTTCTTCATTTTTAAATCATCAGTAGTATAAGTAATAGCCACAGAGCTTTGGGCTCAGCAAGAACAAGATGAACATTGTATACAATTTCAGGATCTTTGCGGCTTTCATTTAATCCTCGATATGTAGGCTTTGTCATCCAAACAACATTTCTGAGATTAGACCTCAGAGAGAAGGAGACGAAGAGCAAGATAAAACTTGCTGAAGGTTTCACCAGCACAAAGCCAGAGGTGGGTTATGGTGGATTTTTGAGCTGTTTTCTTCTAAACATCTACTAAAACGGAGGCACTGATTGAATACAACTGCATTTGAAAGGCTGCTCTGAGTGCAGTAATTAGTCCTACAATCACTGCATGCAGGTGTTTAATTACCAAGGTCCCGCTAGCAACACGGTTTTATGGATTGGCGTTTTCTTTTTATGGCCTTTCACTGATGTGTGTTCAGATTTGATGGGGATGGTATCCTTGAGAGAGCAGATCTTTGACCTTCAGGGTTTATTTCAGTTGTCTGAAACAACCAGGCGGAAACACAAGTGGTCACAGGCGGAAACACAAGTGGTCACAGGCGGAAACACAAGTGGTCACAGGCG